>NW_009927936.1:0-10822 GCF_000696875.1 Nestor notabilis | reverse complement strand
CATAAATTATTGCACTTCAGAACGAGGTAGGCTGATACTCTGAGAGACAAGTCAGTAGGTAGTCCAGCTGGCAAAAGGAAGCTGTGGATCTAGATCAGGAGCCAGAATTCAAATTTCTGTGTAACAGCAGCGGATTATTTACTGTATCCCACTATATCTTTATGTATCTGTTTCTCTTGATGCATAATATAACTAAAATACCATAAAACATTGTCCTTCTGCCTAATTTTACATCTCCCTCTACCCTTTAGTTTATTTACAACTTCAAATTGTAGTTCTATCATATTTAAGAAGCGATTAAGTTTAATTATTTCTTAATTAACACTGAATTTAAAAAAATCCTTTAATAATTCTGTTTCTCTAGATACATGCATAGAAGATACTGACACATTCTGACTTACAATGTCAGTTTAGGTCTGTGCTGTGGCCTCATGCTCCTCCCAGAATTTGCCATATGAAAGTAAATAAATGTCTGGGCTGAAGCACATTTTTCACCTTTCAACTGAAACTGTGCTGTGCAACAACACTGACACCTTGTGCCTTTATCTGAAAGACTCAGTAGCAAACCGAAAGTAGCAAACACCTAATGTGAAAGGACAAGGGGCTAAGATGCGCAACAGGCAGAGAACATTTGCATTTGTATTTCAATCTAAAACGAAAAGGTTAATCATCTCGTCTCATAGCAGCCTTCCAATGTCTGAAGGGGGCCTATAAGGATACTGGGAAGGGACTCTTCATTAGGGACTGTTCTGGCAGGACAAGGGGTAATGGCTTTAAACTTAAACAGGGGAAGTTTAGATTAGATATAAGGAAGAAGTTCTTTACAGTGAGGGTGGTGAGGCATTGGAATAGGTTGCCCAAGGAAGTTGTGAATGCTCCATCCTTGGTGATGTTCAAGGCCAGGTTGACAGAGCCTTGGGCAACATAGTTTAGTGTGTGGTGTCCCTGCTTATGGCAGGGGCTTGGAACTAGATGATCTTCAGGTGTTTTCCAACCTTAACTATTCTATGAGTCTATGATCTAGAAGGCTTTGCCTTATTTCCTCAAGCACTGTTTTAAATGGGATCTATACCTACATATGAACAGTGGACATAAAAGTGGATGGGGCTATGGAGGTGTGCTGCACACGTTAAATTGCAGCAAAACTTGGAAAAGTGCAGTACTTCTAAGAAACAGGTCTACATTAACAGCGCTAAGGCAATGCCGTCTTCCAACTTTGAGCTAACATATGCCTCTAATAACAGTAAGATGCTACAGTGAAAAATGTGTTTCATTTTCCAGTAAAGCACAGGGAATAGCAGTCAAGCACAGTAAGCTGCTCTTGTACTCCCAGATCTGTTTCATCTAGGAAAGGCAACCTGATGTCAGATCTAAACTGTTGTAGCTTCTTTGACTCTAGTGAAGCTATTAAAATTTCAGTTGAGTATCTTTTCTTTAAAGAATAAAATAGAAAAGAAATTGAGTCACCCCAAATATATAGCATTTGGAGCAAATGATAGAATTCTTTCACTTTTTTTTAAAGAATTTTTTCTGTACTTTGATATTGCTTGTCATGAAAAATGCAGGGCTGGCCCAGTATTGACATACTGAACTTCACTTTTTGCTTTAAAAGTAAGTAATAGTGGTTCTAATGCAAATGGTTAAAATAAGTATGCTTCATATCTACTTACTTGTATGTCTTCGGAAGTGTAACATCTGAGGCACACAGTGAAATAAATATACAGTTGTATACAGCAGATACGAGAAGTGAAAATGTATGTTGACTAAATGCATTCTTGTTATTTCTGAAAGTTATGGAATTTTTGGGCACAGTTAATCTTGTATGGCTCAAATTCAGACCAATCTACTGCAAAAGATCCACCTTCTCAGTTGAGAGTAACTCTCTACACAAGTAACAGAACATTTCTTCTGGTGGAACTCAATGCTCATGAGAACTACTTGCTATGGAAGAAGGCCCCACCAATTCTTTGATGGTCCAGAAAAGAGCAAGAGAATGGCTTCCTAAGTATGCTCCATATACAGTGGGAAGCTAGCAGACAGCAGGACAAGCTTTTTGTGGCAATCTGAGATCTTAGAGAAACAAACTGCATCATTCTGTCCCAGCTGGAGCATTTTTGGGACATCCACTTACTCCAGAAGACAGGCCTCACTCTCAAGAAAGCATTTACACAGATAATTTTACACATTAGAGTTCCAATAAAGTGCTACTTCTTGAATATCCTGAAATTAAATGAGCCAAAAAAATGGTGTAAATACAAATCATCCTTACGTTCTGCAAATTGAACTGCAGTTGCTGCTTGTATGGTGCAAATTCCTGAGCTAGCTCATATCCTTCATGGTAAAATGTAAATAATCCTTGAAGAAAGGCCAAGAGCTGAAAAGGTAAAATTGACAAGTATTACATATTTTTAACAAGCATTCTTGACACTGCATAACACAAAGGTAACAGAGTATACACTAACTTAGAAAGAATTAGCATTGCCTGAGATAGTGAGAAAAAGGTTCTTAGCAACTGCTACACACTTTTTCTATTCAGGTGAGTCCTAGAATGCAAAAACTAAGAACAAAGGATTTTCTATTAGTTTTCAGCAGCAAAATATGGCAAACCATGAGCAAAACTCATTCTGTATCTTAGCTCCTGGAACACTCTTAGCTTTCATTATTTGCAATAGAAAAGCTTTACTGAGCAATCCATGGTCAGACCTTAAGAGAGTATTCAACAGGCTTTTGCATCATGTCATTTCCATAACAATTTGATTCACTGTCCTAGTCATTTTATCCAGATTTCCAGCTGGAGTCTTTGGTGGTGTGCATTTTCCAAGTTCATGCTTTCAGAGTTCAAGGGTTTTTTTCTCCAAAACGTTTTTTCACTTTCTTCATACTAATTGCTATGACCTATTTTCCACAAATTAGACTCTTGAAAGTATGTTTTGGACAGCTTAATACAACACAAGGAATCCAGACTATTTCTTCCTGTCAGCTGAAGTTTGTACATATCCAGCTGAAAATTCTTTTTAAAGTTTCCTTTAAAATAATGTTGAAGCAGTAAAAAGTGCAACTAGATTTTAGCTGTTGAATTAATGCACTCCTACAACCTATTAGTTTTAAAAGCCTTCTAACTTATTCTGTTCTACAAAGCATTTTGACATTGCTGTAAGTCATCTTACCTGCTATTCAATAACAAGCATTTAATTTTTTATTATGTACTGCTTTCTTTGCATCTGTAATTTAGCTTACCAAAAAAAAGAAGAAAAAGAAAATAACAAAAAAGATATATTAACTGTATGTACAAAACCAAAAGCTGTAACAACAGGACAGATTTATCTTAGTATATTACAGCCACTGAAAAGCTAATCATTTAGGCTAAGTAACTGGCTGTCCAGGCTGCCTCCTAACTCAGTAAAAAACCGCAGGTACTCAAGAACATAATTCTTTTTCCTTTTTCAAAGTTTTCTCTCAGGATGGGATGAATGATCCAAGGGAAACATTTATCTCTCTCCATTGACTACTGAAGTAGCCTAGACTCAGGCAACAAAAATGCCATCATTCATATTCAATGCATTTTTCCTTGTGTTACCAGTACTATAGATTACTGTAAGTGAAACAGCTTAAAAAAGTAGCTTTTACTGTCTTTATATTTTCTTTAAATTAACACTCAGCCCTAGTTGAGGAAATGTAGTTAAACTGTTCTGCCTCCCCCTTCCCCATTGCTCACTACTGTGCTAAGGTAACACACCTATTTTCAGGGGAATAGCTAAACTAATGTTCTGCAATTTTAGAACCCCATCCATTCTGGCATCGCAAGGCATTCCACACCTTTCAACAAGCAAACTTCCACAGCTTGGCAAGGAGAGATCAAGGATGCAGCACTATGACCACACAAGCTAACATGATGACTTGCTGCAACCAGACCTAAGTCTTGCTCCTCTTCCCGCCCCTTTCTTTCTTTCCCCATTCAGCTTTGTCACACATCCTGCACATCACAGAATCACAGACTGGTTTGGGTTGGAAGGGACTTCTGGAGATCACCTAGTCCAGCCAAGCAGGGCCATCTAGACCAGCTTACATAGGAACATGTGCAGGTGGGTTTTGAATGTCTCTAGAGAGGGAGGCTTCACAACTCCCTTGGCAGCCTGTAAAGCATCCTTGTGCCAGCTCTGGCACTAAGCCCTTCAGCGAGCATCTCTGCCTCGGGAAGCCTGCTGTTCTGCTGCATTAGGAAGCTGACGCAGTTCAAAGTTAACAGACCATCAGTGCTGGCAGAAATAGAAGCATGAAGGCATGGCTGATAGAAGGACTTGGCCCTTGGTTTTTTACTAGCATTGCAGGATCAGATGATCTGGCCTTGGGCAGAAATGGTGAAAGCCCATGGCTGCCCAGTAATTTCGTCATGAAGCCTGAAGAACTGAGAAGACCCTTGGCTATAACAGCCACTTTTTATGGGGCCTCTACAATGGGTGTGAATTCCAGAACCACATCCTACCACCAAACAAACCATGAAGGCAACACGGTCAAGTGAAGGGCTCCACAGATTGTGGAAATAGTCTCAGCTTTACTTGATCATCTGTCCAGCTGAAGTAATTATCTCAGCTCAGGCCTGAAAGTCTCTTACTGGTTATTCAAGTGGTTCTGAGGAGGGTCCAAATACAACAATTTATGTTAAAAAGCTCCAATTATGTGAACAGGAAGAGTTCTATAATTTTAAGGTTTATAATGCCATTCTAGAAACAATTACATACTAGAAAAAAAACTATCTTCCTTTTTCATTAATAAAGTATAAAATGAGTAAATAAATTACAACTAAAGCTCTGCTCTGGCTCCAGCTGTGCAAAGCCTGTGCTCACAGTCTAAATTCAGTTACTCATCAGCATCCTCAACTACCCCTCCTTGAGATACAGTAGCTTAACTACTCCTGTGATTACTCTGACTTGGTTCAGTCAAAGGGATTTGGATTAACTTTACCTGTAAGTAGAGGCCACTGCTAAAACCTTGCACCCAAAGAAGACGTGTAGGAGTAATGAGAGCTCAGTGAAACTGCACCAGACCAGAATGTTAGAGCACACCAAAATTACAATAAAAGAACTAGTGGGAGAAAGTATGTCAGCTTATGACTGAATTAAATATCAGTTTAAGGTAATTTCAGAAGAATGTACTATAAACTGTTTAAATTTCAGCTTCAATACTTGAAGAAAACCATTTTCCACCATACAAAACGCTTATATGGAGTACAGAGAAATACTGAGGAGGAAAATATTTAACACAAGATGGCAGCAAAGCTAAATGCATCAGAAAGCAAAAAAACCCCGAGAAAAATCTGAATGCATCTTGGTTAAAGTACTTCTTAGGTATTCTGGTAGTTGTGCATTGCAGAGGATCTGGCCTCGAGGTTCTCTTGGTCAAATACTCTCTGAGCACTTTGAAAAGGGGAATAAAAGAAAAGTAAAAATACACTATTTTATGCAAGTCTTACACCAGCTTGTTCAAGTTCTGTGTTGAAACAGACAGTGAGTATAGTATTTGCTTCTATGTACATGTCACTAGTGGCAGAAGGAACAGCGATCAGAAAATGCCCTGTACCCAATGGGCCTGTGCTGTTAAGGCAACTTCGTAACCACTTCCATCAGGGCAGGTACAACTATAGCATTGCATGGAAGAGATCTAAAAGCCAGTCTTTTGCCCTAGGCTTATGCTTGCAGTGGGGTTTTCTTGTTGCTGGTGTTAGAAATGGCACTACTGCTAAAGGCAGGCTCATAATTTTAAGGAAATTAATATTAAATAATAAAGAAAAGAACAACAGCCTTTTTTTTTTTTCTTTCAAAAAAGATTTTCAGAACGTATTTCGCAGTGGTCTTCACATGTAAAGAGGTGATTTGTTTCCCCAGACATCACATACAATGCCTGATGTGTTCATATCAACAATTTTTCATTTCAACAAGTGCCTTACAGTTACCTCATTCTGAGTATCTACTCAGCCACATCAAGAAAGAGTGAGGTCTGAACTCCGTAATACAATGCTACTCACTACCCCAGCACAAGGATTTCAACACAGAACCTGAAACAAAATCCAACTACTTCTTGAGACTTTATTTATTTTGATGTAGAGCTGGTGACCTCAAGACTGCCTGGTCATTTCATTCTCACAGGAAGAAGGCTGTACTTAGGTTTCGGATAGGGGAGGAATTTAACCTTTGGCCTGCGGCACATCAGCCAGAAGTCCCTATCTCCCTGGTTTCTTTTTTTTTTTTAATAAGGAGATAGCATTTATTCATCAGATTAAAGTGAATGTAGTTAATAATGTAGAAAATCCAAGGAGAAGAAACTGACTTTAACGTCCACAGTGAAGTGTCATGGACCTGTATGCAATGACACCACGGTTTGTGGTTTCGGTTTTTTGTTTTTCTTTCATTTTCAATAAACACTTCTGGGCTTTTGTGACGTTTAACAGACCACCCCTCACATTTCAGATAGTTCACTATTTAGGAACTCTGTGCCCTGATTCCTATAGGCCAAGGAAGACCTGGCAGTGCTGAGGGACAAAGTGGAGCTCCAGGAAGGCATCTGCATTTCTCTTAACAAGCATAACATCCTCAGAAAGTGGTGTTGGTTTGGACTAGCTTCTCTGGGCCCACAGTGGCAAAGCCAGGATGAGAGATTATTGTCACTTACTTTGCTTTGCTGTTTAACTTGCTGTAAATTTTAGCACTCTTTTATCTTTGAGAAAAAGTTTTAATGATCTGTAATGAAAAGCTTTAGGTTTTGGGTTTTTTCCCTTGGAAAAAGTCAGGATCTAGGAAGACCACCAATAGGCAGCTGTCAGTTACTCACACTAGTACACACATTAGCAACTCCTTCAAACAAGATACAGAGAACAGCAGAGAAATCCAACACCCGAGAAGCGGCTGCAAAAGTCTACTCCAAATATTGTAATTCTCTATTCAGAGTATGAGTCATTAGCATTGTGTACCTTAAAATCTCTCCCTGCTCTCCTCCAAGAAGGAACATACTCCACTGTTACCAGTATTCACTGTCCTACTGTTTTAGGTGTAACCCACCTGGCAATTTTTGCTAGGCTATTTCTCCCACTCTGCTTTCCAGACCATCCTTATCCTTGGGCATAAACAAACTGAAGATGCTGGAAGAAGCTCCAGCAGATCATTTGTTTTTCAAGTTCTATTCCCATGTCATGATCTTATCCTTCTTCCACATGGGCATCACAAATTCCTCCTTCACTGCATTAACAGACCTTATTTTATTTAGTTAAAATCTCCTTCAAAGATACTACTAGTAGTATGGCAGACAGACTTATATGGAGACATAGCACTGAGCTGATAAATTGGAGACATAAGCAGCACATGCACATTCAAGAATGCCCCACAAGCAGCAGAGCTCCTGAGGAGAAACGTCTTTATAGATAGACCACCAGGCATCTTCTAGCATCTGAACATTTGTAGAACATACAAAGAAAAGTTAATAATATAGCAATTATTTTGATATGTGATTTTAAAGTGTTAGGCTTTGTCCTTCTCTACTTGCATCATACTCATACTTGCACATGCTCATACTTCCAACATCACTTACGTGAACTCTGCATTTTTAGAAAGCTTATTTTGAAGACTTTTTGGTTTTGTGGTATTGCTGATGTGTATTACAATCTACTCACATACTTTGCCTTACACTTTTATTCCAGCATGTTGTACGCAACAGACTAAGAACAAAAAAAAAATAAGAATTTCAAAGGTTCAAAATTTTATAACTAGTGTTATAATTTAAGCTCCATTTATATTCAGACTGATTATAAAAAAAATAATAAATCCCACCTGGAGCCAGAAGACACTGTCTGCAAGGGCTGTCATTACCCAGCCATCAGAGTACCCATACCTTCCTCTGGAACACCAAGGAATGACCTGTGTGTAACTAAGAGCATACTGGACTAAATGCCTACTGATCTCACACAGGTTGCCATCTGATCCACTCAGAAGTAAATTTTATTTACTGGATGTGTACACTTGGTGACAAGAACAGCCAGAGCCACAAGAATGAGTCTACCAGTAACTTCCCCTGCTTGCTTGCCCAGTATCAGCACTGATGAATTGATAAATCACTCCCTCATTTTAGTAATTCATAGCTGCTGCTGTGACAGCTGACAAAACGTGGGGGCAGCTCCTGGTCAACAGGATAAAGCTCAGTGCATCCAGCTAAAATACATAAAATCAAATCTATTTTTCCTCTCTGTGTAGCACACAGAATGAAAGACGCCTTATTTTAACTATATGCAATTGCAAAGTAATATTTCCCTATGTACAAAGTCTTCTAAATTTAGAAAGTTTCTATGACTTTAAAGGAGCATAGAATCTCCTATACCAGGGTCAGAGCTAGGTCAGAACTGCTAGATTTTTCCAGGATGTGAGAGTTTCACAGAAGTAGACACAGAGACACACTCTGGATTAATCTGTGACAGGTAGAAAAATGTTCTTATTTAGAAATCTGAGCAAAGTTTTAGTCTCTAAGATTTGGCAGCTGTATGCCATAATGATAGGATTTCTGTAAGTACTCCTTGCTGAATCCAGGTTCATTAGTTTGCATCAATGTCAAACATTCACTATACTACACATTCTCATCTCATGGATAGGAGACATCTGAGGTGTTCTTCTTGGTGACACTGGGTGTTAAAGATGCAATTCAACCTGTTTCACAGTCAAGAGTGCTGCTTCAGTTAGTTACAAGGAAGTTGGTGTGAAGGGAGAGTAAAAGTTACATCTGTCATGTTCCTCTTCAACCACTGATGCTCTGCTATGCTCAATACGCTTAATGGGAAGGGGCAGATAACACTGGATGTTCTCTGTCAAGGGCTACAGGTACTAACTAAACAGGACAATTGGCAAGCTAGTCCTGTATGACATGAAACAGTAGTAGTACTACAACTATGCCACAGAAATATGCTAGCACATTGTACTGAAGCAGCTTTTGGTAATGACTGACCCAGAAGATAGTCTAGGGGGTGAGGGTGTGTGGAAACCCAGTCCAGGAGAAAATCCAGATCTAAATATGGACTTTGAAACACAACTCTTTAATGCGTGTTAACATATGCTTTAGTACATGTGCAAAGTAAACTAAAGACCAATGACTCCACCAACAAAATATAAACTTAGCTATCCTACAGAAACAATGATTTTTCACTTTATTTCATGTGTAACTCAAAAAAACATATATGTACACTGTCTACATGGAATATTTAAATCCAAAAGCTGGCTCAGAATTTTAGCCATGAAGCCACAGTATTAGGAAGCATCCATTATGTGTTGCACAGACACAACATCACATGTTGTTCCATTAAAATGTTACGCACACTCCAAGTGGTCAGACATTTCACTTGACAGAATGTATGATGCTCTTACATAATCCTTTAATAAACATGGAAAGTGCCCAAGCCAAGATCTTAATGTCTGTCTATATACAAACAACCTGCAATCACAAGTTAAAAAAGGAGCAAACCCAGATATTTTAAATTCAATTTTCAGCTTTAAATGCATATGTTCTACAGAAAATAAAACATAAAACTTACAGGTTCTACAAATTCAAATTTCTTTTTCTCTTGTACTTCTTGAATTTTAAAAACATATTCTAATGATGCTTCATAAAAGTTTTGATGTTCTCTGTCAATCTGTGTATCTGCCTAAAAGACAAAATCAAATATATACAACATTAATTTACTCTCATGATTGCTTTAAAAACAGATTTTATCATTAACAAACATATCTTCCATAAGATTACTTTACAAGCTTAACAGTGTGCAGTTTTCTTCCTGAAAATTAGAATACCTACTTAAAATAGCTGAACATAAGTTTAAGAAATTAACATCACACATTTTACCCTCATGCCTTTTCTCCCTCCTTTTTGGTTTCCTCTTCATTTTTGCACTTTAATATTCTACTTTTTAGGATACCCTAGAGGGAAACATAGGAAGGTAGCACCAGGAAATCTCTCCCTGGTATATGGCAAACTTAGAGAAAGAAACAGAAGAGAGGACAGGAACTAAGGAGGGACAAAACCATAATTATTTCGATTGAAATGTTTCAGTATCACATGCACTGAAATCATATCTATTTCTACGCTTCAAATACTTTCCCCACAGGACATTTTCTTTCTTAAATAGAATGTCTTTAACAATGACATCTTGAAACTTATTGTTTAATGAGTCTCATGCTCTTGGAATATAAACATATTTAAGTCCTTAACCTCATAAATCAATTACTTTTTGTGTTTTAATTTTCAAATGCCAGAACCACAAGGCAATACTTGTCAGAAGTGCCTGACTAATAGCACCCAACATGAAGATCCAGTAAGAAAACAGTGTCTTCCGCTTAAATAGCTACAGAATTAACTCTTACCAGCTGATAAAAGAGTAGTAGTTTTTTATCCTCAATTTAAACAAGTCATGGGAGAAGAACCTAACAGACAAGTAGTGTAGTATCTGGGTAATGCTTAAAGAGGAGATGCAGATTTCATTTTAATTCATCTTTCTTCATAACAAATAATTTTCTCAAGCAAATCCCTTTTGGGCTGCATTACCTAGGTTTTGGTCTTAGGTCAGAAAGAAATTTTATCAAGTACCAACAACATGCATAAGATCTGTTCAGCCAGTTTTAAAATCTGCCAGTTAAAATATAGTAGTATATTTCTGTATATTCTCTAGTTCAATTCTGGCATTAAAAAATAACAAATAAGGGAAAACTGGAAAAGCTAGATATTGTCTTCCCTTCACAGCAAACACTAAACCAGCAAACACATCAGAGAATCATAGAATCGTAGAATGGTTTGGGTT
>NW_009927935.1:8396-13114 GCF_000696875.1 Nestor notabilis | reverse complement strand
CAACAGCGCCCCCGTGCGGCCCCGCCCCAAGGAAGCGCGAGGGCTCCGGCGTTCACCGGGAAACCGTTGATTGCATCTCGGAAACGGGGCCTGGCTTCCCCCGTACAGGAAAGAAGGTACGTTTAGAACGGGTGCGTTACAAACAGCGGGGGGAGTTACCACGAGAGACAGAAAGAGGAAGAAATGTTTATTACAACGTAATTCTGCATAACTTAAACCAAAAACAACAAAAATCCTTTAAAACTGTTAGCTGTAGTACAAATTCTTTTATAGTATAAAATCAAGTCGCCAGTGTATCAGTACCACACTTGGGAGTCCTGGGCTCCCGCCGCTGACGGGCGCTCCTCCGTCCACCGGCTCCTCGCGGGCTGCCCGGGCAGCCCCAGGAGCCGGGTTCACACTCGGTGAGTGCACAGCGAGGCCCTTCTCCCTTGGGTGCCACAGAAATAGCTCCGCTGTAAACTGGAGAAAGCACTTGCACATCTAAGCACACCCCGTAACACCCTCTGGCCACACAACTCCTGTACTGCTCAGCTCCCTGTGGGTGGCTTCAGCTGTACGTCAAAAAACCACTTCTTTCAGAAACCATTCACACACTGAAAAATTAAACTCGGTCTCTTCATAGCGAGTCTCTTCTGTGAATTAAGCCATACTCACTGCATTGCATCAGTAACAAACTGAGGAACCTGGAGCAGTACAGGAAAGCCACACAGCTTAACCTGTGCTTTCTGATCTCCCAAAAACTAGACAAAATCCAGCTGTGGCATGGTGTGAAGCCTGTGTTTGCTTCCTGCCTACTGAAGAAAGCTGAAAACAACATGTGGGAGGCACAGAACATTGTAGAATGAAGCACTGGATTACTTACAATATAAATGCATCAAGAATTGTAGGCAGGGAGGGAAAGGAAGATCACAAACTGAGAATGCCCACTGAATGGAAAAGCTCATTTTATCTGTGTGCTCCTGAAGCTCTTCCTCATGAAAAGCAGAGGCTGGAGAAAACCAGCTGAGGTGTCAGCCAAGCAGGGCTTCTGCTCCTGGCAGGAAGCAACAGAAACACATGGCACCTAAGCAACTGTTGATGAGGTACTCCAAAGTCCGTAAAAAGTTTCTGATGGTGTTCAAAGTTCACTTTCTGCTCGTTTTCATCACTATCGTGTCATTCTCCTCCATACTGTTGTGTGATTCATTTAGCAAGTAATCTAGATGGGGATGAAGTGTTCTAGGATAATGTAATCAATAATGCAATCAATTCAAATAAATTGATTAAGTAGATGAATTTTATCTCAATACACTCTCTTCCAGTTAACACCAGGTTGGCTGCTCTGTCAGCCTACAGGAACAGGAGGGGTGTGCAGTAATACTTGCTCACAGGATTTCTTCCCCACAGAGTTATTGTCATCCAGTTCAGAATAACCACAAAATATGCAGAACTAAAGGATTTCAGTATGTAAAAAAGTAAAAACTTTTTAAAACAGTAGTAGCTTCAGTACAAAATTGCAAATACATGTAGCAAAGGGAAAAAAAAAAAAAAAAGAAGAGGTGCCTGTTGTTGAAATTAAGTCTATTTAAGAGCAGTTCAAACATGTCACAAACACTTTAAAGTACATCTCTGAATGAAGCAAACGGGCTTGCACCGGGGTAACTAGACAGCTGATTTAGGCCTGACCAGCATTAAAAAAAACCCCATGTGCACTGGCTTAAATAAATATATTGTAAACAAGATAAAGCTTTTTTTACTCAGTTACTGAAATTAACCTACAGAAAATACTCTTGAATTACAAGGCACAGAGTTAATTACTACCTGCAAGTCAAGCCCACAGTAAAGGCCTACTACTAAAGTAAAGGCAGAACATGGTGAGTAGAGGTTACCTAACTAAAATACTACAGCCTCACAAGCCTGCAGGGCACTGCAACAGGAGCCACATCTGCAACAGCATTTCCATGAGTGTAAGAGGTGCAATGGCACTTGGTGAAGAAAAATCTGCAGAGTCCCTGTGCTTCTGCAAACATAACGGGTGTTTTGGTGTTGCTTGCAATAAGGCAACATTTGGACCTCTGCATTGGTTCACTAGACACATATACCAGTATTTGGATTGTCTGCAGTTTATAAACTATGGGTTGCAGTTTGCTAAAGCAGTACCAATACAAGCATCTCTCAGATACACAAAAATTGCAGTTAGTGTCAGCATCAGTTACACCAGCTGAAGAAAGGCACATCCTCCTCAAAGGGAATTAGGGCACAAATACGGATGTTTCTATTCACCTGGTATTTTTGCATGATTCAGATAAAGCAAGGTCAAATTAACACAAGATCCCTAAACCCTTCTTGATGTACTCTCTGTTATCATGCTAAAATGAGGCTTTTTTTTTGTCCAGGGTATACACCAGTGCAGTTCCGCATGTGTGGGAATCACAAGAAAGCAAGTCCTGAATTACCAATTGAGGCTGCACGCGGACAAAGACAGCACTGTCAACTTCAGACAACAAAGCTCAGTCCAGCACCATTGGTTTCACACAAAGTAGCTTTGAAGCATGCTGCTTTCATACCACCAAGCTGTAAGGTTAAGTCTAAGGAAAGTTTCATGCACTCACTCCTCAGCTGGTCCCGGAATGACACATAAAGAACAGTGCACCCTGAAAGTAAAAGCCAGCTGCCACTCACTGGAGATGCTGAAAAAAGTTAAAAAGGATGCAAATAGAACTTCAGTTTAAAAAGTTTATATTAACTGATCACCTACTAGAAAGAAAAAAACTGCCCAAGTAAACCTATCCAGTGACTGACTAACCATTACAAATTTAACTGAAACCATTAGTGAGTTGCCAGGAAGAAAAAAGGGTTCCTGGTTCCTGTAAACAGAACCTCCAAATTTTCTGTCAGTGTTCTCCCAGAAAAGCAACAAAGCAATTTGCCATAAAAATCTCAGGTGGTGGCCCAAGAACATTAAGAAGTGAAGCAATGAATTCCTCAAGAGCAAATGGGCTGCTATCAAGTCTCTTCGATTCATCAAAGGGATCACACTGAAAATCTCATTTTGAGAAGTGTCATCTCAACTACCTCAGGCAGTCTGAGAAGGTCACTGAACTTTATTCTCAAGGTACAAAATCTCTTTGGAGAGTGACATCAAAACTCAGTTTAGATGATTATGAAAGACTTGCATCTAAACTACTTTTTCACTTCTCCGATTCAGGAGTATGAAAATTGCTCATTTGAGTGATACATCATTATCCTAAGTTCCCTACATTAGGAGAAATCAGTTCCTACTTCTATTAATAAGATCACTGCAGGTGTTCCCTGGGTCTTGCTCATTGCATTAAACACACCTTATGCTAACTCTTCATATAAATGATCACAGTTCACTATAAGGTGAATCTCAGTAATATTTCAGGCATTTTTGCATGTAAACAAATTGTTTCAAGATTTAAATTGACAAATCAAAAGAACTGCACAGTCAGACTTCTGTTTGTAAAACAGATCGGTAAATAAGGGATGGGAAAAGCAGCAGCTACACTTAAAGCAAAGTTATCAGAATCTGTGCTTTTCAACAAATCTAGTAACTGATGGCTATCTAGTAAAGAAGTCTGGCTTCAAAGAAGTACCTCTTTTTATTTTCCTCACAAAATAAGGACAGAAGCCAAGTGATCCCTGGAGAAGCTGGAGACTGGAACTTTAGAAATAAAGTAGATATTTGACCTCTCAGCTAGAAAAAAACCCCCTCTGTTTCGGTTTCCCTGAAGCAATAAGACTGCAAGAATATTCGTTGCATAAACCATTTCTGCTTAGAGCTGTTAGTGCAAGATGCAAATCTTCAATTTAACTCATTAAAGAGCCCTCCAAGATTCTAGTCAGTATTCAACTTTGAACCTCCATCACTCCAGGTAACTACAATAAGACACATTTTCTTGTGTTCTTCTTTGTCACAGGATACAGAACTGCACGCACAGCTTCAGCAAACACCTCACGAACACCCTCCTGATTCAATGCTGAGCACTCCAAATATTTGACTGCTCCAATTTGTTTAGCCAGTGAAGTCCCCTGCTGTGGGGTAGTGGGAGCCAAGCTTTGCTCTTTCAACTTTTTAACTGTTTCCAGGTCATTTCTTAAGTCTCTCTTTGTGCCTACTAAAAGAACAGGAACATTTGGACAGTGGTGAGAAACTTCAGGATGCCATTTGTGCCTCACATTTGCATAGGAAGAGGGGCTACCAATGGAGAAACAGATGACGAATACATTGGTTTGAGGATACGAGAGCGTGCGCAGGCGGTCATATTCCTCCTGGCCTGCAGTGTCCCAGAGATTCAGGCTCACAGTCCGGCCATCAACAGTCATTTGGGCACTGTAGTTGTCAAACACAGTAGGGATGTACTCTTCTGGGAAGGCATTGGTGGTATAGCTGATGAGAAGACAAGTTTTTCCCACAGCACCATCTCCAACAACTACACACTTTATAGTCTGCATTCTTTACCCAGAAACAGAGTCCTGCACAAAGCAAGAAAACAGTTAGAAAAAGCACAGTCAATTACAGTAATTTTAAAGATAAGCTAACAATTTCTTATCACAGCTAGACATACTCAGTGTCTCAGAAGCCACTGTGAAGCGCTCACAGGCTAGAAAGGCAATAGTGACACAAAGATGCAATGAGTTGAAAGCTCAGTGAGAACTGGCTGCACTCCAACTACGTAAATACAAATTAGATAGATTCCCACAGTCTTGCCTTA
>NW_009927935.1:4302-8365 GCF_000696875.1 Nestor notabilis | reverse complement strand
CCCTACAGACAAAAAGACAAGTCCTTAGAGGTACCTGCAAGTGGAAAGGGATCATGACCACAGACCTAGTAACAAGATACTCTGTCATTTGTAGGTTCCCACATACCTCCATACACACACGCCCCCCTCCAGGATTCACGCTGCTTGCTACATAGTCTACTGCGTAAACAAAGAAAGGTCCAAAAATTGTATAATAAACCAAACTGTGCTGCACTGCTACAGTTTACTATAATAATTCACTAGCACAATCATACCTCAAGAAACTGCATTATTTAGAGGACACCAGATAAAAGGTTCAGAAAGTAGCATTTACAAGAAAAGTTATTCTTTGAAATATAATTAGCCATAGTACCCAGATTAGAAGACATAAATATTTTTTCTAAAGGAGCCAAGAACAGATTAGTCTCACTAATCAGTTGCAGAACAAGCAGAACTTAATAGGCTTGAGTTACAATAAAGAAAAATACATGCTGTGAAAGATCGGCAATCAGCCTTCCTAGGTAGGCTGTGGAATTGCTACATACAGGAGGCTTTCCTATCCTTTTCCCAATATGTGACGTGTAGGTTTGATAATCAAATGGATATTGCATAAAACTAAATTCATTCTAAACTTTCATCACATGAACATCAGGAACTTTGAATATAGCATGGAACAACTACAAGGAGTCATTTGTTGTACATTTGTTGTAGGCTGGAGCTTCCACCGCTAGCCTGAACTTGCATGTGGCTTTTCACCCAAATGCCTTTGAGGTACTATCAGTAATCCTCAACTTGCAAGCTGCAGCAAATACACTGCTTCAAACAGAAGAAACAAATAGTGGGAGGAACTATATTGCATATTCCAGAAAGATCACGGCTCCAACACCTTTAAAATAGCAAAGGGAACATAGGAAAATGAGCAATAGTGAAGTACTTCACTTACAGAAGTCATAGAACCCCCTCCCTCCAACTTCCTCAAAGCCATCCAAACAAATCAACAACTCAATACCATCATTTAAGTCTCAGCTTTGTCCTTTTTGACAAAGTCTTTATCTTTATCCACATACTGCTGTTCTCCCACTGAAAGCATACATGATTCCTCTGTACTAAGTGAAAACAGACTTAAGCTGCAACAGCCAACTCAAGTAGTATCAACTGTGGTCATTACAACATACAATGCTTAAGGAAGCGTCAATGTACGCACACATGCACTACTGAAAAACAGTCAACGGTGGGAAGCAGTGCAGAAATCTTGCTCCAAAAAGACCCAGCAGGACACAGGATGGGAAAAATTTGGAGGAAAGCAAGCAGGAAGTTGCAGCAGCAGTTTATCCTTTTTGAAAATGGCAGGAATCACATTTCTAAAACAACATGAATCACCTGAACTGAAATCTGGCAAGTACTTTTGAGCTTTGGCAAAAAAGCATACACATGATTCTCATCGCACATCAAAAACACTACAGTTACCCTATTTCAAGGCTGCAGTCATATGAAGAGAGAGATATGCAACTGCATATTGTAAAGGTAATCAGTAAATGAAGAACAGAACTGATCAGCAAAAGCTGACAGCAGGACTGCATCTATTATTTCAGAACACTTGCACCAAGACTTTCATTTAACAAGGCTAGGGAGAAAAAATATGTGTATAGAAAAAAGGTAAGCTTTCAAAGTAAAGGCTTAGAAATATTTCTTGCTTTTTTCCAAACCCCAAAGTTGAAGTCCCTTTTAATATAAAATTAGTTAAAACATTACAAATTAAACATTTGTAGCATTATGTTATTAATAGAGATTGAACACTGTTACTGGCAACATACAACACAGGATATTTCTGAACACAAAGGTTCTAAGTACTATGAGCAAACAGTGACAAAAGAGACCATGTATTTTAATACTGTAACACTGTTCTGCCTAAAGATGCAACCATAACTCCCTAACCTTGTCTCTACTGCTGCTCTCCCTGTAGGACAGATCACTACCTACTCTGAGACACTGCCACACTCTCCAGCAGCAAGGCTCTCTTCAGAAGTTCCTAAACCCTGTTTCCCCTTCCCACCCATGTAGCATGCCACCTCCTTAGCTGTGATCACACACTGAAGAAAGGTGAGGAGTTGTTTCATCCTGTTCACCATATAGTACTATCATCAACAGTGTTGCTACAACTACACCAGTGGCAGCATATGGTGGGAATGAATCATGGGGGAGGAATACCATACGCTGCTGTTGCTGCCAAAGCAGCACGAAGGGCAGGTTTTAAAGCTTATTCCTGCATTTACTTCAAACAACTACAGTACTTACTAGAAGATGCTGTGCTGAAAAACTTAGTAGTGACCAAGAATTCCAGAGCAAAAGTTTCTTCCCAAATGAACTATTTGTGCAGAAGACCACTCTTCTGATCAGTCAGTAACAAGTGACATCACAGAGATGGCAGAGCTAAGTCAGCTGGATACATGCAATAAAAACTCAACTATAGCAACAAAAGTCTCGTGGAGAACAGGATACACAAAACCCTTTATATGCCCAGTTCCTAGTTTCTGAAATAAACAAATTGCAAAGACTTGGAAACAGATCTCTTTAAAACACACACCATGTGCTCCCCCAAGGGCTTATACCTCTAGGCATTTCTGTCCATAGCTTTTCACAGAAAGAAAAGGTATCCCAGAATTGCACCCCTACCTGCACACACCAGGCACTGACATGTGACCACCAATACTCTAAGACAATAGAGGCAGTTTCATATATAGGTAAACTGAAAAGCCACACACATCCCATACTATCAGCAGCTAAAGGAGCTCAACTCAACCTGATTTAACATTTATAATCAAAGTGCTATCCAAAGATTATTTTCTTGGGCCTTTATTTGAGAGGTTATTAGAGCTTTCAATTCAGAAAACAGTAGTAGGGTAACAAAAAAGCCTGGAACACAAATGCTCTTTCACAGCATTAGTATCTTCAATTACCTCACTAAGGCTTGGATTTTAGAAGAGCAACATTTGCAGTAAAAAGTAACTCCATGCAAACAGGCCAAAGCATCAGGCTAAGTCTGAACTACACAGATACAATTAAAGACCTTGTAAGCTTTTAAGTATGCTTCTCTGCAGGGCTCCTTTAAAGTAGGTTGTCTTAAACAAACACAACAACAACAACAAAAAAAAAGAGAGAAATTAAACCCAGGAAAGAGTAGAAAGAAGTTCCTACGCTCCAGAAACTGCATGTTGTGAGCTTGAGTCGTCTGGTTAAAGATTTGCATATGGAAGACAAAGCTTTTTTTAATTTAAGCCACAACCAAGCAAACAATATTACCTCCATCAGACCTTTTCTATTAAATCCACGTATCACTTTGTTCAATATGTGTGAAGTCTATTCTTTTCTTGTAAACAATTCACCTAGCAATAAAACTGTCCTAAGATAGCAAGTAGCTGGGGTTAAAATTTGCATGGAAAATTCTTTTTATTTCTCTAGCACCTTTGAACTTGGCACTGCATGCTATTTGATTATAAATATATGCTGGGAAAAAAGACATACTCCAAAAACAAAATTACCAACAACCATTACCAAGAGCAGAAAATTGGTTTAGAGTTTGAGGGTTTTTTGGTGAGCTTCAAAAGAATTTTGGGGAAAAACCTTAGAGAGAAAAAGTCCACATAAACAAGCAACAAGAACTAAAAAAGGGAAAAATACAGATTAACACATCAACACATCAAAACCAAGGTTTGGAACTCAGAAACAGAAAAGCTGTGCCCAAGCTTCGAAGCCAAGTTTAGTTTAAAAGTTGTTCAGCAAGAGAAAGGAGGGAGTCAAGAGTAGCGAGAGGTAATTCAGGTTGCTTAGTCCTGTCAGAGAAAGAACTTTCATTACAACTAAAGGGAAGATCATCAGAGCATGAAGAGTTACAGCAGAATGGAAATCATCTGCAAGGAATAAAATAACATAAAATAAAATAAGAAATAACATAAAATAACATGACATAAAATAAAATCCACCCAAAACCAAACAACCCACAAAGAAGTGTTATGCAAAAATACGTAGATGAGAGTTATTTCTATCTTGTCCACCACTGCCTTTGAATTAGAAAACTGGCATTCCT
>NW_009927935.1:1994-4271 GCF_000696875.1 Nestor notabilis | reverse complement strand
AACTGTCATTCCTGTCTGGGTCAGTTCCTTCCCAGAAGATGCTGCAAAGTCTGCAGCTGCCTGCACACCTGGCACTTCCTTTGGAATGTTCAAGATTTCAGCCAACATGTCAAGACACCATCTGGAGAGCTGCTCCCATTCTGACCTAATTACCTATCCTACTGGTAGCATTAATGTGGACAGCTTACTCTCCTGTAACCCAGCTGGACATCTGCTAGGGAAATTAACTGTTTGGATTCCACTCCCTCTTCCCACAAAGCTATCATAAGTGAAATCACGGAATAACTTCACATTGCATCAAATTTTCGTTGTGGGAGAGAAAAAACTTCTATATCTTCCCTTTAACATCTCTACTGAGAGAAGAGAGAAAACAGAGACAGGAAACAGAGAGTAAACATGAACCTGAATTCTTCTGAGGTTTTCTAGATTTACGGGTTTTATAATTCCTGCACGTCAAAAAATTCTTGGCAGAGGAACTACTTGGATATGTCTCTGCCCTTGCTACATTACCACCACATGCCTCTCTGTCAGGCAGATTTTAGCTTTAATATTGCTCTTTGGTAACCTCGTTTTCACAGTTTGTCAGGTTTTCTGTATCTCTGTTTCCAGTTTGGGTAGGCCTTATTTTGGCCAAAATCGAGCAGAAAACGCAGTAGTTCAGCTGAAATCACCTGAACTGAGCTGTGCTATTCTGTTCAGCCATCACCTTTGATCAATCCCTCCCTGTTCTGCAGGCTCAGAAGACTGATACCACTTTATCAGAAGCAAGCAGAAGCAGAGGTTAAGAAATCTGAACAACTTAACTGCTCATCTTCCAGTAACAAAACTGGATCAGAGATGATTCACTCTATCTGCCCGATAGGTGAAGTCGGGCAGAAACACTCAACAATGCACTGGGTGGATAAGGCAGCTCTAAGTATATGCTACCATCCTCAGTCATGCAAAGGAATGAGAAGAGTTTTCATGTGTGCAGCTTAGCCACCAGACCTGACAGGAAAGGGCTCTCTGCAATTTAATTAAGACTGTGTTGCTATTCCACAACAGCTCAGCTTACTCACCATTGTTTTAGTGCCAAACTTTTAGAATGCATGCCAAGAAAGAGTAAAAAAGTTAAACAGGAGACCTCATCCCTATTACCCTTCAAGCAACGAATGACCTACTTGGACGTCTTGGTGCCTTTCAAAGTTTTCCACACCACTTTCTGTCCTGCCAGAGAAACCTGCAAGAGAAACAAAAGACAGCAACAGCCTGAGTGGCAGCAGAGGGGGGAGGAATCAACGAGCCACGCCAGATTTCGGCAGCACAACAGGAACCACGGAGCCCAAGACTCCATGTGAACACCTGAATCAAGCAAGCTTACTTTCTGCAGAGCTCTGCCTGCACGTTCAGCACCCATACACATACTACTGGTACCTAACAAGAGTTGAGTTCTCTCTGGTTGTTCCCTCAGTGTGAATCCTAGAAAGGCCTTACTCCTTCTGGCACAAAAAGTTTTTTCAAAGAAATAAGAGAAACCATCCCAAACCTTTCATATAATGCTTTTTAAATCTCTACCCTTGTCAAATTAGGCTGAAATCGGTTTACCAATTTAAAGATTTTTATTTTATTTTTTTAGGGATGAATCGAACATAAGCTTTACCATGTAAGCAGTATTCTCTGGGGAACCACAGTGAAAACTGAGTGGTCTGCAAGAGGTATTTGGGTACCTCAACCACACAAACCTCAGTGCATCAACACTCTTACTACAGACACTTGTGCTCCAAAATTTATAGGAGAGCAATGTTATCAGTAGCCAAGTATCAGTGACCTTAAATTCTTTGAACCCAAGATTGTTTAGTGGATAATAAATATTTTCAAACAGCATTAGAAAAAGCTGGTAAAATAACACTACATCAAGGTGTCGCTGCACAATCATACAGGAACCAAGAACCAGGACTTCAGTAGATATTTGAATCACCAGTGTAAGAATGCGACAAGTATCTTGACATAATCAAAAGCTACAGAGTATTAAACTTGATTTTCCTACTGAAACCACATGCAGAAGCATGGATTCGTGCAAGACATGCAGAGGTTTGGGTATAACAGTCAGTTCATAAAGAGCAAATAACATGTCCATCCTACCTTTTATAGATTGTGGAAATGCCTTATTCATTATTGCTGGCTAAAAGAAGAAAAGACAATTACCTCAGACGTGAGGTTCTGTAAAGAGGCGCGTTAAGCACATTGCAGGATGAATGATAAATCCAGATAAAGCATCCCTGATTCCTACCCAAGGCG
>NW_009927935.1:1603-1963 GCF_000696875.1 Nestor notabilis | reverse complement strand
GGGGGGGTGTTGGAGGGGGGAAAGCCAACTTGTAGTCTATCCTGCTATCACCTTTTATCACCTGGCATTCAATGGCACTTCACTCTGGTTTTTAAGAAAAGTTATAACAAAGCCACTGTTGTATTTGAAGAGCAATGTGTATATCAGGAAAATCTCAGTCTCCCCTCTGGCAGGTTAAAGCCATTGCCCTTGTCCTGTCCCTACATCCCTTGTCCAAAGCCCCTCTCCAGGTCTCCTGGAGCCCCTTTAGGCCCTGGAGCTACTCTAAGGTGTCCCCTTCAGGAGCCTTCTCTTCTCCAGCTGCCCCAGCCCAGCTCTCTCAGCCTGGCTCCAGAGCAGAGCTGCTCCAGCCCTCGCAGC
>NW_009927935.1:0-1466 GCF_000696875.1 Nestor notabilis | reverse complement strand
GGGGGTGCAGCCCAGCACACGGGTGGGTTCTGGGCTCAAGCGCACACTGAAGCCAGGAGCTTCTCCTCACCCAACACCCCAAAGTCCTTCTCTTCAGGCTGCTCCATCCAGTCTCCTCTCAGCCTTTGTTTGTGCTGGGAATTGCCCCAACCCAGGGGCAGGATCTTGCCCTTGGCCTTGTTGAACTTCCTTTTTTTCTGTTGAGCATCTTTTTTTTTTTTTTTTTTTTTTTTTTTAATGGAACTGGTAATCTAAAATACCAAACGTGTCTCAAAGTTCCCTACAGAAAAACTTGTGTGCAGTTAACACTTGAAAGCTGGCCAAACAGAGCCTTCAAGCTATGCATTTTACATCTAACACAGAGGAGACTCATAAGCTTTTTAAAATCAAAAAGTAAGCTTGGGAGAAACAGCACATGGCTGATGATGGTGGCATAAGGAGCACTGCACCCCAGCACAGGACACATGTTGCAACCACAGGGACACAACAAAAGCATCTGAAGTTTTTCAGGGTTGCTTTTTGGGTTGTTTTTGGGTTTTTTTTAATAACTCAGAATAAATATAATTAGAATTACAAGTGCTTATAAAAAGTAAATGGACACTAAGTATTCATTGGGTCTTAAACAAACAAACAAACCAAACAAACCAAAAAACCAAACAATGAAGAGACATTAAATCAGAAAGAGGGAGGTGCAGAACAAATCAAAGGTAGCACTGCTTCTCAGGGTTTGAGGTTAAGCTGGAATTCCTCAGTACAAGATTACAACACAAATACTGAGAGTCTGTAAAACTCAAGCAGAGAACAGTTAAGCTTATGAAAGCAAGTTTAGACAATACCTGAAACTCCTGGCAAAACCCCTCAGCACTCAAAATATTTTAGGTCACTATCTTGCTCTACTCTTCCTGAGACAACAATTTGGCAGTTTTTAGAGAACTGATCAAATATGACTACTCATATGTATCACTGTAGAGGAAAATCCACACTTAGCACTGAAACAAGAGACCTTTAGAAAACAGTAACTCATCGCCATATGCCAACTTTTTATTACATCTGCTGGGAGCAGAGGTCACCTGAAATTTGTCACTGCATTCCTGATACAGATTAGCATCAGCCTGACTTTAGAACAGCCCAACCTTCGGACACTGCAGAAGAAGGAAGTGCAGGACCTGTCCACGGAGCCATTCCCGCTCCCTGCACATCCCTGAGCGAGAAATGGGACCAGAAAAAACCTTCCTCCGAATCATCCCGCTTCCCCTACGCCTCCAGCATCTCCAGGCCTCCTGATGAGCACATTCACATCCGCAAACCCCGCCTGCAGAAGCCAGGACCCGCACCGCATCTGCACACCCTCTGGGAACGAAGAAAGCGACTCGCCCCACAGCTGGGGGGTAGCTGCCTCGCTTCCCTCCTCCGCAGCCTGCCGCGTTCCCTGCGGGGCATCGCGCCTACCGCTTCCCCGGGGAAGG
>NW_009927934.1:0-8747 GCF_000696875.1 Nestor notabilis | reverse complement strand
ACAAGTCCAGGTAGATGATGTCAACTGCTTGAAAGAGTAAAAGTGAGAAAACTCAGGCTGAGATAAAGACAGTTTATTAGGTAAAACAAAAGCCGTGCACACAAGCAAAGCAAACCAAGGAATTCATTCACCAATTCCCATCAGCAGCCATCTCCAGGAGAGCAGGGCTCCATCATACAAAGAGTAACAGGTTCAGATTTAAACAGGGGAAGTTTAGATTAGATATAAGCAAGAAGTTCTTTACAGTGATTGTGGTGAGGCACTGAAATGGGTTGCCCAAGGAAGTTGTGAATGCTCCATCCCTGGCGGTGTTCAAGGCCAGGTTGGACAGAACCTTGGGTGAGATGGTTTAGTGTGAGGTGTCCCTGCCCATGGCAGGGGGGTTGGAACTAGATGATCATCTTAAGGTCCTTTCCAACCCAAACCATTCTATGATTCTATAGGTAATGGTTATTTGGGAAGACGAACTTCCATCATCACTTCGAATGTTCCCCCTTCCTTCTTCTTTCACCAGCTTTATATGCGGAGCAGGACATCATATGGTATGGAATATCCTTTGGTCAGTTGGGGTCAGCTGTCCCGGCTGTGTCCCATCCCAGCTTCTTGTGCACCCCCAGACTACTCACTGGTGGCGTGGTGTGAGAAGCAGAAAAGACCTTGGCTCTGTGCAAGCACGTATCAGCACCAGTTAAAACATCACTTCATTGTTGACACTCTTTTCAGCAGAAATCCAAAACATAGCTCCACACCAGCTACTATGAAGAAAATTATCTCTATCCTAGCTAAAACCAGCACACCTTTGAACACTTAGTAGTATAATGTCCCTTGCCCCAAAATCATTTGCATCTTGCCCCATGAGACAGTCATTTCACATTTTAATGAGTTTTAAATGTGTCTGATGCCTTCAGTCTCTGATCTGCATTTATTGATAGACCATGCTTTGTTTCCCCCTGCACCTCACAGTATCTGGCTGTAGAATCCATCAATGCCTTCTTATTGTGCAGATTCTTGGAGATAAAGGCCTCTTCTGTATTTACACAGTATCTGACAAAAAGATGTTATTCATGGCTGAGCCCATTGGCACTTCTGTAATTCAAATAATCATTACAGTACATGTAAAGGCTGAAGAGAAATTGAGATAATCTTTCTTGAACTCAAAATTTTTGAGGCAAGTAAAGCCATAAGTGCTTCCCCCCTTCTTCCCCCACTGTGAAGGTTCATTAGGTCATGTCCTATAGGCATAAATTGCCATAAATGGGAAATATTGTATCTATGGGATTATGTTAGACTATCTGCTCAACTAAATCTTGCCTTGCTTCTGAGAATGCCAAAATAGATGTAAAACTGTGTCGGTGATCATGCTGTTTCTGAGACCTCTGTTATGGCTGCTCTTCAATTCTATTTCTGTTCTTTATCTTAACAACAACAGTTCCTGAAAGAGTGAACACTAAACACAATTTTGACGTATCAAAAAAAGGAAGGGAAAAAAAATTCATGTGAGATTAAAATTGTATCTTTGTAGGAACTAGAAATCTATTGTCCATTTAATTGAAGATTATTTCATAGATCATCTAATGAATACAAAGTCAGTACATTTTTCTGTGTTGAGTGATATATATTCACTTTTGAAATGCAACTTGAGCCATTTTAACTTTCCATTTAAAGGGCATTTTAGACATCTGTAAGATTCAATCTTTTATTATAATTTTCATGCTGGGAAAGTACAAAGGATTGTTTGAGTCAATAAAAGGCTATTCAGGGGAATAGACAAAACTTTAATAAGTCGATGATGATACATCTTATTTTAAAAGACTGAGATTATTTGGCCTGAGTGTCCTAATCCTTTAGCATGCTGTGTGATTAACTCTTCAGCTAGTATGCTCCATGGGAGATAGTGATCTCCTCCCCATGCAGTAATCTTCTTAAACGAACCTTCAGAAAGGTATTCTTGAGAGAACTGTAGATTTAGCAGGACTCTGTGATGGCTTCTGGAAGAGAATTGCACTGGCTGTCTGTTTAACTATCACCCAAATAGAAGATACTTAAAATGGATGAGCATTGCCCTATAAATTAAACATGATATGAGTGTAGCAGTGGCAGAACCCACAAAAGCTTACCAGCCTGATATCCATCTCAAAACTACATAGTAAGATATTAAATGCCCCAGATTAGACACTAATAGCACAAACTACTTTTCTTTGCAGAAAAAATATTCCATAGTTGTCACTATGTTTGATTTTATACCTTTGTCTGTATCAGCTAGGTGGTGCTACCCTCAGAGCCAGGATACTTTTCTATAAGAATCACTGGTCTCATCAGGAGTGCCTGGGTTTTTTTCAGATCTTAAACAGTCACATGTATTTTCTGAATAGTGAAGAGTCTATTAATAAGAGTCCATTAATTTACAGAAGTAATGAAGAGCTCAGTCACATACAGCAGGATGAGAGAACACAAGCATACACCATCATCATGTATGTGCTAAGTCTGAGAGTAAATTTATTACCATTTTGTATTTTGGCTGCTTTTGGCATCTACGCAGAGCTGCAAAAGCTGACATCTGTCTGAAAAGCAGTTAAAAAGTTTATTCTGTATAGCTCTACACCCACAGAGGAAGCGCTGATTGTCTCTGTTACTTTCAGGAGAATACAAATTAAATACCTATCTGTTTCAACTGCATAAACTTCACCTTGCTCCTAAAAGCCAGAGACAGCCAAGTTTAAGTTTTTTCAGAGCTTCCAAAGGATGTAGTTAGGGGTGCTTTGGGGTTTTATTTTGCTTTATTTCTCTTGGAAACAAGGAATTATTTATTTCCAAGCACAACAAAACATTTGTCATAAATAAGAGTAATTATGAACCCCAGAGATGTGACTATATTCTATTAGATGATAATGAGAAAAATACAAGATTTTTAAAAGTTGCTACTGCAACATCTGTATGATCTATTATTTTATATAATACAATCTAAGACTTACATAGTATTAAGGAAGTAATCAACAGAGATGAATGGGAAAGCAATGTATATGAAAACCAA
This sequence comes from Nestor notabilis, assembly GCF_000696875.1. Taxonomy (NCBI): domain Eukaryota; kingdom Metazoa; phylum Chordata; class Aves; order Psittaciformes; family Psittacidae; genus Nestor; species Nestor notabilis. The sequence goes on along the minus strand of NW_009927934.1, from coordinate 5,716 downwards.
ATGGCAAAGCCAACAGAGCTCTGCAGGAAAATGAAAGTCACTAACCAATGCCTAGAAATGCAGCACAAAGAATTTCATCAATTTTTAATGAAGGTCAATCACCCAAGCCACCTTGTAATGACTTCTCTTTGTGATTTTAACATTTAAGTAGCAAATCAAATGCTTTCGAGGGATACTGCTGTCACATTGAGAAAAACTAATTGACTGTAAATACTGACTGAGCATATAACCAACTTTTCCACTTTAATTGCCTTTCCTTTACCCTTTATGCATTATTATGATGACTCATATGTCAAAGACTTGAACACATTCAGTGTAGCCAATTTCTGTAGATCCAAAATTCTGCTTTTGTTACCTTACTGTCTGTTTTTCACACATTTACCTCCAATCGAACTACTTACTAATCATTTCAGAGATTACCTAATATTTTCAGCTGATCTACATATATTTTTTAATAAGTGATAGTAACTTCTAAAAAACACACAGGGTTAAAAATTCACCAGCAGGAGTGATACCAGAAAAACAGGACCCAACTCATTTACAGCAAAACTTAGCAGGACTTCAACAGAGTAGTGATAACCTTCTCATAGGGTCCCGAGAAGACCCTGGTGTTCCTTACAAGGAAGGCAGGAGAGATGTGTAGGGCACTTGAGTTTTCACTACATAGAAAATGGTATGAACATCTTCACTTCCTCTTCGAACATCCCACAGAGGATAAAATAATCAAATAAATGATCAAATAAATTTCATTTGTGAAGTGGGCTGTACTGAAGTACCCAGTACCCCAGGATCAATAAGACTGTACTTTAATGACCTCACAAGGTCATTGCAAATCAACCTGTTAAACATAAAATACTTATTTAAAACAAACAAAAACCCTAAAACAAAACAAAACAATGGTTCAAAACTTTTGAAGTCTTTAAAAATTCAGCAGTATTTCAGATAATATATTTAGGACATGTCTTAGTATCTTTTAGGGTGACTACATTCTATTCTAACAAAGTCAAGTACATAGATCCATGTATCTGCTTTATCAGGTTCTCTCCATTCTGAAAGGGTTTTTCAATGTCAATTTTGAGGAATACTTCATATTATTAACCCTTCTTTTTTAATTGCCTTGTTAAACTATGAAAAGCTATTTAATGGAGTGTTTTTTTTAAACAATGGAAGATTTTCATAAGAGTTCAATTGTAGTCATGAATTCTACCTTCCATTCAGTAGCATAGCCTTGGGCAATAGATTTCAACTGAAAAGAAAAATTATCTGAATGCTGCATGAAAAAGAATTATTAGCCAGCTACTAACTTATAAATCATATTTCCTTAATATCCCCATACTAAATGTCTATGCTTTTGTCATTTTTGCCACAGGTAGTGGCAAAGTACTACAAAGTACTATATTAGATAATACTTTTGTTCCTAATACCCCTCATGTACTGTATTTCTACATTAACTAGTGATGTTCATTGTACTCAGTGAAAAAGTCAGTGCTCAAGGAACTTACGTTACTTCCCTTTATAAAATACTCCTTTACACATATAGTTCAGTCTGCTGCTGTGACTATCAAAAAATATTTTCCATTGGACATGCTCCATCACACTGCAATGAATGCAAGGTCTTGGATCATGCAGACACAGGCTAGTGTAAGCATCTCTAACAACAACAGGACTGAAATAGATGCTTGCAGTTAAACAGATTAAAAAATTTCAGTGTGACAAATTTTAAAATAGATCACTGCTGCCTCATCTAATGTTATGTGAGTTGTTCCCTTATATCTAAAACTTCTGTATCCACACTTTTAATACTATATGGCTCATGTTCTGTTTTTCTATGAAAAGGTTAACTGTTTAGTATATGGGTCCACAGAGCGTATGGTAAACGGCAAAGACAGCAAATGTGAATGTTTGGGGGTTTTATTATACCATGTACAGTAGCTGACATGTTCATTCTGTTGCTATACTTACTTGTAAACAGACAAACAAAAATGTTATGATTGTTATGATTTGCTGTAGGAGGTACATCTGATTGTAAGTGAAGGACCTTTAGGTTTTGAAATTTGTCAGTGCAACTTTCACATAAAATAATTAACTGGAAGAAACTCCCTCTGCATTTTGACATAGATTAAACCAGCTTCTACTTCCAATAGACCAGTCACTATTATGAATTTCACTGTTAAACAATATTATTCATCACTTCTTTCTGTACATAAAAAAGGCTTTTTCTTCTTCACTGGATGAAAGTTTGATGTACCCTCTTGCCTCTGTGTCTATTCTTCGTTGCATACTGTGGAGGCTATGTCTACCCATGGCTCTTTCTCAGGCTGCTTCTGCTGTTGGCCTTCGTTTCTGCTCTGTGTTCACATTGGGGAAGTGCCTGGGCAGTTTACGTCATAAAAACAACAACCAAAGCTTTTCACAGGTGGAAAGGACTCGTGCTCCTCATGCTAACTAAATAATGCCTCTGAATGTCATTCTTTTTCTGCCACTGGTCAGAACTACTTATGTTTGTTAATGTAGACAAAGGAACTCCAACACAACTGAAATGCTTTCCCATTCTCTCCAGTCTTTTTATACCTGCAGTAACTAGATTGAATGTGATTTTGACCTGACTCTAATCTTTCATGTCACCTGAATACTTTCATCCATGATGAGTCTTTACACTACCTTCAATTTATTTTGATATTTTTTTGAGTAAACAGAAAATAAAAACTGTAATTGAGAATACTTCAGCAATAGCAAACCCATTATATTTGTTCCACTGCCACTTTAAGCATTCCAAGTGATCTTTAATCTACCAGCCTAGTCTTGTTCCATAGAAGTAATTTGCTTTGTTTTATGAATATGTACTTGGGGAGTCTTTAATCCACAGATCATTGAGACAGTAAACCGTAACACTTTGTACTTTGAGCTATTATTAACCATTTGGTCAATAGCTCTGTATCTAAAAAAAAAAAAGCCAGAACATATAATCCTCTTAATTTACATATGAAAATATGCACACAGGTATGTATATGCAAAATTTCTTTCAAAAGCTAGCTAGCATATATCTGTAATTTTAATTTTCTTTAAGTCAAATGGGTTATTTCATTTTATTCAAACAATTCAGCACTAATCTAAATTATGGACGAATATTTCTATCTGCAGGTAGTTTTTGAGATCTACTAATCCAAAAAGTGCATAAAACAACCAAGGTAATATTTTAACTGGAGCTATTCTAATTAGCACTGATACATACAAATGACTACAAGAGTAAGAACATGTTCTAAAATGTCAGGTATGCAAGTGAAAACAGCCTCTGTCAGTCTAACTTGCAGGTCTAAAGCAGAGCAAATACCCAGTGATGTTCACTTTTCTAGTATTGTAAAAATAATATTTTAGATTATGTAAATCCTCTAGTAAGGTTTTTTTTCTCTCAAGAAATATAAATATAAACAGAAATATGGGTTCTATTGCCACCTGGCTCATGTGCTCTCTTGTAAAAGCACATGCTTTCACTACATTCCAGAATTAATGTAGTTAAAAAGTAACAAGAATCACCATTTTTTCAAATATCTTTGTTTCTAACAAATACATCTATTAATCACATAGCTCTTTTGGTCAACTTTTCCCAGCCCTTTCAAGGTTATCCTACAAAGGGTAGTCCCTAGAACCTGATGAGCTAATTTCCATGATTAAATATACATTATGACCATGAGCTTCAGCCACCTAGTGATTATGTACAATCTGCTCTAGAAAGAGTTACAATCCTCTTCCATGCGATGCAGTGAACTATATAGACAAAATGCTTATTGGGAACCATTGTCAGACCTGGTCCTGTAGATGTGAAACTGCATTTAAGTGAATCAGGTCCGTATCTGAAGGATGAGTTTCTCTATAGAGAGCAAAACACACACTAGAAGCATTTGCCTGCAGGTCACCTTAGGCACAACCAGAACTGTTTTAGGGACACAAATGAAATCACTGGGTTTGGCCTGAAAATATTACTGTACCTTTTTCCTTCTAAAATAAGGGATTTGAAGAAGATGATATCATGTAGATCATGTGCAGATTAGATTAGGAAGAAAAAGCTTCTTTTCAACTCATCTACTATAGTGCAGGTTTGTTATGTTGTCTAACAGTTTCAATTCTTGTGTTAGAGGTCCAGTGTTGCTAGATATTTCACAATTAGCAGTGAATTTCCTTTAGAATTAAAAGTAAACAGGTGATTTTAGTGTTTCCTGTATATTTTAGCTGTAAAACATTTGTAATGAAACATAGTGGTATCCTTTTGGTTTGTGCCTGCTTTTCCAACTAAAATGTCTCAAGGTATTTCCATGTCAAGTGTGCTCTTTTGTAATGCATGACCTTTCCCAGACTAGCCTCATATAACTTTCTTTGTGGCTACTAAAAATACAATTTGCTTTTTCTTAAGGCAAGTTTAAACCTAAATTTTAGCCTTAGAACACAAGAGTTAGTTATATCTATTTTCTAAGGACATTCCTTAATTTCTCACTAGACAATCACTGATTAAGTTCCAGTGTCTTCTGATTTAAAACTTGAAAATTAAAACAAGATTTTTTTTCCCCCCAGACTAAATAGAATTATTTTTGACTGGATAATAAACTACAGCTATTGTATCTGAAACAGCTGCCCACAGCTGAAAACATTTTCTGCAAAATAGACAGATTCCTAGTTAATTGTCTTGGGTTCCAAACAAAACTAAATTAAATTTGGGCCTGCAGAGGTTTTAAATGTATGAAATATTATTTTATAAATTTCTCAAGTAACTGGTAACCATTCCCTGCATCAATGAATTCAACAGAGAAAGGTGACATCCCCCCTTGAATAGGTGTCAGGGTGAACATTTTAAGTGCCACTATGAGTTTATGGTTCCTGTTCAATGGGTCAGACAAAATAGTAATTATAAAAGCTTCTTTCTCGACCAGAGGCAATTATTTATATACACTGTTTTAAGGCACATGCACTTCAGCAGCTGAAGATTAATCTAAATTGATTCCATCTACCTTATCTCCAAACCCAAGGGAATATGGATTTGCTTGGAGGGATTAGGAATATGGAGCTAGACTCTGCCATTAATATAACCATGTGCTTAAGTTGCATTAGAAACTGAAAAATGAGGTTGTGGCCACATCACTGAAGAGCATACCTGGCACCATTAAGGTAACACAGAGGAGATAGATACACCCCAGTAGGCACAAACGAACTGCTTCAGATCCAATTCCATGAGAGGTCATGGCAGTCAGATGAAGTTCCAGACGACTGGAAGAAGGGAAATGTAACCCCCATTTTCAAGAAGGGGAAGGTGGAAGACCCAGGAAACTATAGACCAGTCAGTCTCACCTCTGTGCCCGGCAAAATCTTGGAGCAGATTCTCCTGGAAAGAATGCTGAGGCATATGAAAAACAGCGAGGTGGTTGATGACAGCCAGCATGGTTTTACTTAGGGGAAATCATGAAATCATAGAATAAGTGTGGGAAAACCCCACTTGACCAATTTGGTGGCCTTCTATGATGGGGCTACGGGACTGAGGGACAGCGGCAGAGCAGTTGACATCATCTACCTGGACTTATGCAAGGTATTCGACACTGCCCCACATGACCTCCTTCTCTCTAAATTGGAGAGACACCACTTTGACGGATGGACCACTCAGTGGATAAAGAATTGGCTGCATGGCCGCAGACAAAGAACTGTGGTAAATGGTTCAATGTCCACTTGGAGG
>NW_009927933.1:0-47437 GCF_000696875.1 Nestor notabilis | reverse complement strand
TCCTCTGTCTCCAAGGCAGCGATACCAAAAGTCTATCGGTACCCTTTTGGGTCTTTGAAGTACCCGTTCCTGAGGTAGTCTATGCCAAGGATCAGTCACAATTGGGTTTGCCACTCCTTCCCAGTCATGCCGATTTCAGCCTCCAGTACAGTCTGCTGTTGGGATCCTCCTGTCACTCCATAAATACAAATGGGTTCTACCCCTTTACAGCTTGATGGCATTAGGGTACACTAATAACAACTGTTACAGCTGAAACCAGGACTGGGAAGTTTCCTATGTTTAGTGCTGCAGGTCATAGTTTGATCTTCCTTTAAAAATTGAGAGGCCGTTTGAGACTGAAGTCAGCGCTGGAGCTGTAGAGAGGGCTCTACTCCAGTATCTATCTAGCTGGCACCCCGGGATGTCCATCCTATTCCAGCTTTATGGAAAACAAGGGAGAAAACCAGTTAACTCCTCTGTGGAGAGTCCCAGTAATGCAGTAATAAGGAGCATTAGTTGTCATTAGGTATCAGCTAGGGATTATCTTCCATTACCAGATGACATTTTACTGTACCACAGAACAGAAGACGGCTTTAAATTCACTGCAGTAGTCTTTTATGATGTAACAAATTCAGTGATGATTAGTTACCCCAAAATCATTTCACCGTAAGAGTGAGTGGTCAGACACAAACCACTTGAGCAACGATTTAAACTTAAAAAGGATTAAAGAAAAAAATTCATCTTCTTTTTTTTATTTTTAAAGAAGAAATGCTGACGTCTTGGCTCCTTAAATGCTTTTTGCAATGACTCTGGGATACAAGCATTTCTGTTAATATGTAATTACAGAAAGCATTTATGTATGTACTTTTACTCCCCTCATCACAAAAGGCATTTACAGATACCACAGAGCTGCTTCTTAAACATTATTAGCTGGAAGGCTGACAGAGAACTGAAGCAACCTGAATGAGCTGAAGGACAACAGGGTTTTTTTCCCTGCCTCCATCAGTACCACACACAAACCAAATCAACCACTGTTATCCATCAGTCCTGCACCTCTTTCTTAGCGTGAGTTCCAACACCACGAGCATCACCAGCGTGTTAAAGAAAACAACCCAGGATAGTCATGAGCACCTTGGGAAACTGATGCAGCGGCTGGTCAAGACCCTGGCGACAATTTCAGTAATTACTGCATTTTTATTAAGAGTTTCAGAAAAGCAACTTTTTAAAGTCTGTGAGGCAGTACTCTTGCCTCAATTTTGCCTGTTCAGTAAGGGTTTTAACTCTGAAATGCAGTCAAGCTACTTAGGATGGGATGCTGCCTCCTAAAACCAGTGCACGTGAACATGTGAGAAGTGCTGGAACACCCAAGACTTCCCCAGATATGCCAGTGGACCCCCAGAAGACACCCACCCTTCTGGGGCAGTAGGTGTAGGCCAGGCAGAACCCTTGGATGGCAAATCTACACCCAGGGGACAGGACAATGAATGCCACCTTCCACAGCAGTTCATTAGAGCCTGCTTCCCCCGTCCTGTGGTCTCCACTGAGCTCTATTTCTAATAAATAATCCCTGAAGTCAACAGAAGGGAGCTTTGGTGGAGAAGTGATGCCTAAGTATAAATATTCTCAGTGGCAAGACTTAAGAGTCCTCACCTGTTGCAGCACTCCTGTCGACCTTGTGAAACTTTGGTGAGATGGGCTGCACACAGAGGGCCCTGTCATACATCCTAGAGCTTTTTGCAGGATCTGATTTTCAGCAGAAGGTACAAACTAATAGTAATACAAACTACTAACAGTATTATAAAAAAGGATAAAGACCATGGGATGGACAGATTAATTTTGCCTTGGGGGAAAAAAAAAATAAAAATCAGGAGCACCAATTCTTCATTCTGCCACAGCCTCTTATTCGAGGGCTGAGACAGGGAAAACTGGCTATAAAAATCCTGCTTTCACAGAGGCTGCCCCAGAAGAGGAGAGTCACAGGGGACCACAGCACACTCTTAAATATCACACCTTGAGACAGGTAGAAGCCAAACCACAGCATGCCAGGAGTTGCCTAAAGGCAACTCTAACAGGGACAAAATCCCAAGTAGTTCCAAAAATGCATCAGGAGAAACTACTTACGCTCTATGTGCTGCTCCAGGGCCAAGCACACAGCTGGTCAAGTTGTTATCAGTGCAGTTAAAATGGGAATTGATTAATTTTTCTTTAGAGGTATATATACGAAACTTGCACTGAAGGAGATAAGCCTGCACATTAACACCAGACTTAGCCATTTTATATTGAAGAACAGTATTTCTGTTTTAAGATGACCCGCTAATACTCAAATCCTTCTCTTAACACCACAATTATGAGTTACAGGGTGTTCTGAGGACATCGCGTGGCAATGCACTTGTATCATCTCATAATTAACTGTAATTACTATACGATCATTTCCAGACTTAAATGTAGTTAACCATTAACCTGTATTTGTAGACTGTATTTGCTGAACAGCACGGCATGTTCCTTCATTCCCCAATGCTATGTAATCATGCAGTTATAGACCTTATCAGAGTTGTTAACTAAAACAGTTTTTGCAGGGTTGCAAGAAGAAGCCACAGACATCTAGTTATTATTTAAGCTTTTTTTTTTTTTTAATAAAAAAATGCCTTTTTTGGTAAAACTTTGTCAAGAAACAGAATAAATGAACATGGGACTGCCAATTTTCATGCTTTCTGAACAAAACTCCTCAAACCTCCAGTTCCAGTCCTTGTGCTTATACTAGCATAGGCAAAGTAGCATCAAGACAACTCTTCAAGCTTCCAGCTGGATTTCCTTACTATGCCTGATCTGTATATGTACATGTCTGTTAGACAAAAAAAGCATACTTTGAGTCTCCAGTGTAGTATAAATCTAATTATTTGTTTCTTCCATAATAACAAATGTATTGTTAACATACTTGTAAAGCATTTGCAATACAATTCAGCTGTTGCAAAAATATGATACAATAACAATATAGTGCAAAAAAATAATAAATACTATTCAGTATTTATTATCCACTCTAGCAGTACAGATAATCAACAGCAGAAGGCCAAGGGTGACTGCAGAACTGCTGTATGTGTACACAAAATCAGGCATACTGAATCCAGGGTTAGTTTGTTTATTCTTTTTCCTTTTTTTAAGTAAGTAACACTTAATAGCTTTGTGCAATCCAACCTATGGAACTTACTCTGTGTTCTGTCACAAACCAACATGTTACAGACCTTTACCGACTTCAGGGAAAGTGCTTGATGCAGAAATACACCACGAGACAAATAGAGATAACCTGTCAGTCACATAGATGGAACTGTATCAAGTACTGTATTTAAAGTCGATTTTGCTGTTCTTTTACAACTGAGAGAGAAAAACAGAAGCAATTCAGAAATTCCAAATACGTATCAAGTAATTCCCACCAGAACTCCACTTCTACACAGGACCTGCTGCAGCCCATCTCAGAGTGCAAAAGCCCAGCTACAAACAGTTCATCTCTTTGGAAACTCAATCTGCAATTTCAGCTGCTTGACAGACTCCTGGCTGCCAGCTTGGCCAGTGTGAGGTGTTATTTGGAGGTCTCTAACACCATCCTGTGCAGACTTCCTGCTGCAAACTCAGTTAAGGAACCAAGCTTTATTTAATAAAGCACAAATTCTTTACTTTCCTTGCTGTACACGCAAAAAGCAAGTATGTCATCTTGTCCAGCATGACACCCTGCCACAACCCATAAATAGATTGTGTAGTTGCAAATTCCTTGGAAATACTATGCTGGAAAGGTGACAGACTGCGATTAAGACAGACTTCAAAGGATTATCAATAAACCAGTGAAATTAGCACCAGCATCATCCTAAAATGAGGTATTAGAACTAACAACTGCTATTTAAGTATCTCATCACACTTCCTTTGGGAGGATGAGGAAATCTAATCCTAGAGGGAACCCCCATGCCCATGCATCCCACCCACACCAAAACAGTTTTCTGGATGCACATCAAAGCATGTACCCTCTTCAGAATAAATGTACACCAGTCCCAGAACTGTATCAATACTGGCACAAGGAAATGAAGCCCAACTTCTAAAACTGATACTGGGAAAGACTCCAGTTCTCGGAAACTTCATGAAAGCACCAGTGCAGTGTTACCTTCAGCTGATAGTAATACAGGTACAGACCTTTGCAAAGTACAAGGTTAAGGCATAAAATATATCTGGATTTTTGCAGGACCAATTAAAACTGTTGCAGGACTGCAAACAGTCCTTGACAGGATTTCAAGTTCACAATTAAATCCTACTTCCTAATCAAATGCTTGTACTTGAAGGGGACACTGTCAGAAATGGGTAAGAAAATACCTTAATCTTCACTTCTTAATCCTAAACTTGTGTAAGTAAAAGTGATATACAACCTTGTCTCAAACAAAATTCTCATTTTCATTCAAAGGAGTTGTTTGGTTTGGGTTTTTTTCCCCAGAAAACTAAACACAAAGCAACCCTCATTATCTGTCTCAGCCTGACCACTCTCAGTAGTCCCTTCCCTAGGTCTTTGCACAAGAAGACATAATATAACAGAACACACCAGTTGACCGTTCCGAAAATTTACTATGGTAACAGCTGGAACAAAGAAATATCAAAGGGACTGGCAATTCTACCACCATGTGACAGTGAAAAAGCAGCAGCAGAAAGGTAAACAGGGAAGCACACAGAATCCTGCACGCTAGAGGTCTGCAGAGGGACAACAGCACCTCACTCAGCCTTTTGCCTGCTGCTGTCAGTACTGCCGCTTGGTTCAATTCAGCCACAGAGAGAGGACGTTGAACATACAATACACCACCGTCAGTTGCGCTCCCGACTGCTGCAGCAGCCCATCTAATTCCTGAAATGCCAGATGCCCTCGCAGCTGATAACCTGCACACATCCCAACACGTCACGCGGGGCCCAGGAGAGCGAGAAGAGGGACCAGGCAGAGGCCAGGGAGATGGGACCGGCACACATGCACACACATGAACGTCTCTCCCTTTGCACAGTTCTAAATGGAATTAAGCCGCTTATGTCATTTCCACTGCCAGATTAGCTCAAGCATGATAAATTCACAATTCAGCTCATTCACCTCACTTTGATCCATGCTACATGCTGCCTTCTATTTCTATCTGCAACCATCACTGGCAGCAGCACGGAAGGTACCACAAATCCAACAATAAAACACTTAAGAGCAGATGCTAATGGGAACTACAGGATTAGGGCTTTTTTTCCTTTTTTTTTTTGTACATTTTACTAGTCTGATTGTGCTGCAGCACAATTTTATTTGTCTTGCTGCACATAAGGGATAAAAGCACTGAATTCACCCAAGCCAAGTCAGTTTAACTTCATGGTGATCAGCTTCTTCCCTTGCCTTGCTCTTCAGTCTTCCTCCTTAACCTTTCAGTTAAGCAAAGCAAGGGACCTCCTTAAGAGCCATGGCTTTTAAGTAAATAGATACAAACATGGAAATCTCAGAAAGCAAGTTAAACAGAACATTCAGTGTAACCAATAAAATAATGAAGCAGCAGCTAGAAGGATGGTAATGATTTAAGCAAATGCCAAAAACCAGTTTCCTTATTTCAACAGTTCTCCTTTAAGTTTTGTCATACTTCATTTACAAATCATTAATCTGGTTTTAAATTATGGGTCATGCAGTTTTCCTTTAGATCAATACAAGATTGCTAGAACATGGCTTTTAAACTTACAAATCCCAAAGTATGGGGTCTTGGGGCAGAAAAGACGGTAGGGAGGATAGAGAGGAAGGGAAGGATGCCTATGCATGTATGTGAAGGTATGTATATTTTGAAAGTGAGAGATTGGGGATGTCTGCATATAAATAAAAAACTGTATTATATAGACTACCTACATGCATAAATAGAAAGTAACTGAAAATCCCACGTAACAGCTGCTTTTACTTTATGACTCTGTGACACATTCAAAGAACTAAACCCCAACATGTCGCTGGGTAAACGTAACCCTCAAAAGGGACATAGGTTTGGGTCAAGGAAATTATAGTCCTGGTTTGCAAAGACTCAATTTAATCCAGAACTGCATTTTTGAAAGCTAATTCACAAGGGGTTTTGGACTTGTCAACGGGTCTCAAGAGAGAAAAGGGAAAACTTTAGCTGAAGAAATTTTCCAAATGTGATAGAAGTGGAAAGGCTGGTATGTCTGACCCTTACTTAACAATAGATACACACACTTAAAGTGTATTAAGTATAAAAACAGGACTAGTGCTATGCTTACCGTGAACAATGAAGCACTCAAACATTATGACTTCAAAGAATAAAGTAAAAATCTTCACAGGTAATGCCTTAGGTCAGGGCCACATCTCATCTCTATGGGATTCTTGGCTGACAAAACAATTCTGGAAAAATAAGTATCATCAGCCACGTGCACTATTGTTTTATCCAGCACATACTTTGCACCAGGAACTGGTCATATTTAATGGCAACTAATGATATGCATTATTACATCTCAGAAATAAAAATGATTGTCAAAGAAACATATGGAGCAACAACGGTACTACCTCATCATCTAATTACTTTGATAAAGTAAGTACACGCTTAGTACAGACATTGGCAAATACTTGTTTATGGAACTGAAGCATCATTTACGCTATCTCTAAATGACAGGAAGATCATATAATCCTGAACACTGCAGGGTGAGTGGACCCTCTGAGTGTGCAGTGAAATCTGGGGGGAATTTGTGGAAATTCCCCTGGGGTTTAATTTCTATACAGCCTGTTAAATTTTACTCCAGCTTAGCAGGATTCATCCATCCATCTACCAGATGCAAAGAAGAGGCAAAAGCAGCAATTATGTTGCTGGTAGTTTGGATGTTGGGTTTTTTTGTTTGGTTGAGTTTTTTTTTTTAGGGTTTTGGTTTGGTTTTTTTTTTTTTAAGTTTTTTTTTTTTGTTTTTTTTTTGGGGGGGGGGGGGGGTGTTTCTGAAAGCTTACAAGATCAGAGTTGTTAACAGCAGAGCTGGACATAAACCAGGCAGCACTTGCAGTGTCATCAACAAGTAGTACAAATTTTAACACTAGCTTCTTCACATGTTCCTTGCCACAATACATCCATCTAGCCCGGAAGGAGGTCTGGAACTTTGTTTGGCCAATGCTTTCTAAGTACACACCGACAAACCTCAGAAATCAGTGATCTGTACAGGTATATTATCCTGTAACTACTTCAACTCAAACTAAAAACCACGTTAACACTTACTTCAGTTGCGAGATATGCAACCCGTTTATTTTGGTGCATCTCTTTCAGTACAGGCCACGAAAAGTCCTCTCCCTGCACCAGCTCTTCACCTCCACAGCTTTCATCATCTCCGAGTTTACCTATCAGCAGGCTGAAGGAGTCATCTAGTGGCCACAGAGAATTCCTGCAGCCTTACCAGCTCCTGCAGTCCGGCTCTCGGGGCAATACACAACATTTTCGGACCCTTAAAGCCCACGCAGCACTGAGAAGAGTCCACTGAAGGTCCAGTATCTGAACCATGACACGGTCCTAGCAGCTACGTTCATGATGTTCCATGTTCACATTCCCTAACACACCCTAAGCATTAGTTTCCCACTTCTGGCCTACATCAAGGCCAAATTCAAGTTCTGACCTTCTTTAACATGCTTGGCAGCAGACAGGGCTGTGCTGTTTCTAACCCGTATGTAGCTCACTGTTCCTCTTCAAGGCCAGGCAAACAGATTTTCTGAATAACACTGCTGAACACGCAAAGCGCCAGTTCAAGTGATAGTTTTGCCCACCCATTAAAGACCGAAGCAGCAGCAGAGCAAGCTAACTAACTGATCTTACTCAGCTCCCATCCCTCTACTACAAGCTCGCTGCACAGGTTTGGACACAGCACGTAAGTATTTAGGCAAGGTATCTCAGTCATGGAAGACCGAGCTGCCTAACAACACACAAAACTCAGTAAGAGAACCACAGTATGTTACACGGGTATTTGAAGTATGATTTAAAACAACACTTTGATAAACAGTATTAATAGCTATAAAAGTCTTAAGCTTCATAAACATCTGTAATGCTTTGTCAGGTCTCTGTTCAACACCTCCAGCCAGATAAGCTCCAGAAATACAAGGCAGTATAGTTTTACTTGGAAACTTCAGATATTCATCCCTCAGATGAACAGTCACTTCATTGACTTTGGAAACAAAAAAGTTCTTATTAAACTACTTAGTTTGAAACAAACTTGAATTCTAACCCATTTTTGTTACTCTGTGTTAATTTGTGTCATCTGTCCAGTGACTGAACTGCAGGCCCCTGACCAAAGAGCAGGATTATCTTAAGTTTGTTTTTTGTTTCTGGAAATCACTCTGTGGCAACACTAACGCCAGGCTCTAGGGAACGTGTTGCTACTCTTCCTTCACAGAGGAGAGATCTCTCTTTACACCTTTTCTTTTTAAATGCTTGCACTGCTGCTCAGAGGTGAATCTAACGCAGTGAGCATCAGGTGCTAAATATCCCCCTCCCAACTTTCTAACACACAGATACACTACCTATGCAGTTTAACATTTACACTTGGCAGCAGTGCCTCCCTCCTCAGCTATAGGTTCTCCAGATGAGCCAAAAGGCTTCCTTAAATTTCATACTCAGCCTTCCTATGACTCAGAGCCTCTATTTGCCTCAATCATGTCAGTCAGAAAGGTGTCACCTGGCTTTCTTCATCAGTCCTATAAATCACCTGGGTAATTCAAGTGAAAAGTGCTATAAAAGTGCAATGATCATTACAGTATGGTTAAGGAGCTCTGACCTACTTCAAGCTGTACTTAGAAGTGGAAAATGGTGGTACCACAACTATACCAACAAGGGAAAAAAAAGAAAAGTGAGCCTTGCAAGCCTTAATGTCTGAGTTAAGTAGAGCGGTTTCCTTCAAAATGGTGTGGCTCAAGCAGCATGATGTTTGAACCTAGTATTTAGTTCAGTCACCTTCTGATGTCAGCAGGCAACACCCCCATCTTGCTTCACAGGTCTAGCAAATTAAATGTTGGTCCAGTCTGCCTTACACGGAGGACCCAAAGGAAGATGGGCTCTAAAGCACGTTTACTTCTGCAAGATGGGGTACACCTTACCCCTTCAGGTCAGTACATCACCAAGAGCTGTTTCTTGCCACTCACTGTTCAGGGGCCCGGTGATGAAGATGTCTGGAAGTTAGAACAGAGTTCTGCAGCACTGCAAGGTTTGCACAAGCACACCCTAGATCTATTTTCCAAGTTTTTAAACAGGCCTAATTTGCATTGTCAATAAAAGTAATATTGATATTCTGCAGTTTTAACTAGCCAACATCATATGAAATGTAAGGCCACTGAAGACTTCCATGCAAATTTAACTCATTAATTTTATTTATGTATTTTACACACAAGATACTCTTTGGAAAGAGCAATGAAGGAGTGGGTTCACTACTGGTCTAAAGCAATAGGCCAAAAAATTTCACTGATGAAATGAGTAGTAGACAGTAGTAGAGGTCTATTGATATATATATATACTGTGCTACGCCAAGCCACATTGCCCTGTCTCACACCATGTTTTTGGTGACCTGCAAAGAGTGAAGGAGAAACAGTAACAGCCATAGGATCACAGAACAGTCTGGGTTGGAAGGGATGTTCAAAGGTCATCTAGTCCAACCCCACTGCAATGAGCAGGGACACCCTCAACTAGATCAGGTTGCTCAGAACCGCATCCAGCCTGACCTTGAGTATCTCCAGGGATGGGACATCTACCACCTTTCCACTCAACCTGTTCCAGCATTTACCACCCTTATTATAAAGAATTTTTTCCTTATGTCCAGCCTGAATCTCGCCTTTTTTAGTTTAAAGCCATTACCCTATGTCCTGTAACAACAGGCCCTAATAAAAAGTCTCTCCCCATCTTTCTTATAGGCCCCTTTTAAGTACTGGAAGGCTGCAATAAGGTCCCCAGAGCCTTCTCTTCTCCAGGCTGAACAACCCCAACTCTCTCAGCCTTTCCTCACAGTCACTCAAGCCCACTTTGTCCAACTATTACAATAAAAATGCACACGCTTTCTATATTACACACATATATATACACACAGAGGCACATGCATTTATGTGTGTATGTATCTATACATACTTTTTTGCAGGTATGTGCAAGAGAAAAACAAACACCACGCAGTAGGCTGCCCTGCAAACTAGCTATGCAAAAGAAAAATAGTGGCAGACAGGAATAAAAAGGCAAAAAACTGCAAAATACCACTGCCATTCTTAAAATATCTACCTCCCTTTGCACACAGAGTTTCCTTTTGGAGCTTCTACTACTTCTTAACATGCAGATCAGCCAAAGCATGGGTGTACTACGTTAGTGCTCCAAATACCTAGGTTGACATACTTCCTTTTGATAAAAGGTTTATTATACTGATCAGGCTTTTATCACCCCAAAAGACAGCCATAAATTGTCTTTCCTGAAGGTCTTACGACAGATTACCTGGGAACTTTGGGTAGCTGCCCCCCCCCTCAACATTTCACAAAGGGAGCATATTATACTCATCTTCCAGAGATGGCACAATTTTCCAGAACTATTTCCAGGTATAATGCAAGGAGGCTGACCATCTTAAAAGACACACATTACTGACTGAAGCCTAAGCATCTCAATACAGCCTCTCTTTGCACCTTCATTAGTCAGCAGAAAGCAGCTAAATAGTCAACTAAGATGCCTTTCTTTAAGGGCCCTGCCCTTCTATCATTCCTCAGCCTGCGACCTGCTGAATTTTCTACCTATTTCAGGACAAGCTGAAATACCTCTCTCAGAACTGCCAGGAGCAAATAATTTCTCTGCTTTTATGTACTCTGTCAACGCATACAGCAGGAAATTTAATCAGAAGCAACAGCGTAAATTGCTGATAACACTTAAAATACATTCACTTATTCTGAAAGCTCAGCCAGAAAGTATCTCTTTTTCCCCTGTCTAACCACCACCTCACCAACGCAGCAATTTGGATTCTTTGTCTCACCAGGGGTCCACCAGAGAGCACATGTCCATACCTGCTGTGAACATTTCCAAGTGGAGATTCAGAATTCACAGAGCAGAGACTCAAAGACAGACATCCAGTGAAAGCCCCCCCATGGAACTCTGAAAGCCTCCACCACAGACTTGCTCCTGTTATTATTTGAATAAACCATGAACACCATCACAGATGGCAAGGCCTCAGTTGTGTTGTTAGAATACAGCATGGTGATCTTCAAAGGGGGCCTGGCTAACTGGCTGCCTTACTGCAGCCTTGAAGGGGGAAGAAATAGCTTAAGTGTAGTAACTCCTTACTGGCCCTGAGTAACAAGAACCTGCTTGAGTGAGTTCCACCAACACGGGAGGTACTGGCTGGCTGAGATTTTGTCAATGCACACAGGCCCACATGGAATTTGCATGCAGTTTTACCCAAGAAACTTCCAGGTGTTTACACACCTGACTGCTACTTCTGAGTTACTCCATAGACTAGCAAGCTTCAGGGGGCACTTAGTCATGTATGGAACACTTACAGCTACCCTTACTAACATTTTAATCTGCAAAAACATACATTCTTGTAGCCAGCTAGAACAGGAAAACTCAATTAAATTATTTTTATTTCTACAGACAGTTTCACTTTTGTATTAGTTTGGAAAATAAACATTTTGCTTGAACATCTGCATAAAGTTATCCTTTCAATTTGAAAATATTTTAACCTCTCAATACCATAAAAATACACATTACCATACGGTATGGATCTAGCAGATAAAGGGGGAGGGATCCCTTTAGAGTAGCTTTGCTCTGCAGTGGATCTTGTTCATCCATAGTTGAAATTTTCCACCAGCATCTTTCGGAGATGCTGGCAGGGTTTCAACTCAGGTTAGCTGACCATCAGGGAAGACTATGTCCAAAGGTAGCACACCCCACCAGCTCCCTGTACCATCCCTCCACAGCCACAATAGTGCTTCCCAGTTGGGCTCTCCCAGTATCATCTGAGACAGAAGTCCATGGAGAACACTGCTGCCATTACACTACATCCATTCAGAGGTGGACACAACACTATTAAGAAGATGCTGCAACAGAGGCAGTAACTCCACGTCCTCACCAGCAGAAGCTGTGTACTTACAGTTGGTCATGGCCCAAGACAACATGTCTTGGGGTGTTAGGTCCCTTGAATTTTGTTGTAATTTGCATAACAAAGAAAGCATTAGTCTCATTAACCAGCTTCTCCACTTACAGCAAGAGGAGAGGCACTTACTTTTCCCTCCAAAAGAAAGATATAATCAAACCAAACTGCCAATTTTATATTTATTTTTTTAAATGCTTGGGATTCTAGGTAGTTCTTTCAATCCTTCTGGCTTTACAAAGGGCAACTGAATTTCATGCTGTGCAAGCTTGACAGGAACATTTAAATAAGTACTTTCTCATCCTGAAACTATCATTTCTTTTGTTTCTCTTCCACAAATACGTTCATTTTGTACACAGTTTTCACTGGACAGCATCTTTTTGTAGCATAAGGTACTCTAAAACATTACTCAAAAATCTGAAGAGTCAACATGCCACATTTTGTTATGGGTTTTCAGTTTACTTTGGTAGGGCAAGGGAAGGAGTAGAGATGGTATTTTCAACTCTAAACTCTACTATCTGAACAACTTCCAAGCAAAGCAAACATCGATCCTTTAATCCCATGTCAAAATCCACTAGCACAGATTCCTGTACTTGCATAGAGTCTCACAGAGGGTAACAAGGCCCTGAATAAATGCACGGGTCTACACTAGCAAATCTCAAGATAGGATCTTTATCTTGGGATGTAACATTTGACTACCCTAGCCAAAACACAGCCCCAGGGAATTAATGGAGAAATATTTGCTGCTGCTTTTTGCCAGCACCTGACACATAACAAAAGCTTGAAAACCACTAACAAAAACTTCCTCAACTCCACAAATCACACACACGCAACAACAATCACCCTGCTACCAAAAAAAAAAAAAAAAAAAAAGGCAAACAAAAAAATACTAAAGTATTTAAAGTATTGGCCATTGGAGGTAAGCTACCTTCTCTTTTTGAGATATTCCACCCCTAGTCAAAAATCTCAGAGCAACTGATCATACTATGTATAGCACCAACTCTGGACTTAAAAATTTAACCAGCACCTTGACTGTGTAATAAACTGGTATTCTGCATCCAGACAGAACTACCTTGCTGAAATCACCTATCAACACACTTACTGAAAGTCCCATGCAATGTTTAAGAAGAGCCTGATATGTCGCATGCTATGCTGGGTCACACAAAGGAAAGCTATGCAAGGCATTACCCTACTTCAGATAGGATCACAGGAGAAAGATAAAAGCAACATCACAATTAAGACATTTTATCCTCAGCATCAGTAACCAGCTGATGTTATCTGCATTGGAAACTATCCAGGCTGCAAAATCATGTTTAAAAGATGCTTAAGTCCCCAGTAGAAAAAATATTGACAATAGTAGTCTATTTCTGGAGGTACATCCTCCTTCTCTTGCACTTTACTTAGCCTGCCCTTAAGACTCTAGCTTGACAAGCAGTAAAATAGCAGAAGCCAGCTCTGAAACCAAAAGCAGTCCTGTCCCCTGTCCTGCTTCTATTCCCCACCCTCCTGGACCCCTTTTTTGTTCAGTTCTCCGGTCTGATTCATGACACAATGTAAGATCTCCCAATGGTGGTCAGTTCTATTTTTAGCAGACAGGAAGAGTTAAGCTAATAAACCCCATTAATTTAGGTATGATCAGTCTTCCAGTCCAGTCCATTACACACCTTCAAAAACAACAGCATGGCCCCATGGGGTAGGATGCAAGTGTCTGAGGCTGGGACTGTTTCTTTCAGTGACAGTGCTGCCATTTAAACATGGTGCTTCACTATTACCTCTAGCAAGTAAGTTTTATTCACTTCTTTAGTTCAAATAACAGATTGTATTTTCTATCAATGTTGAAGATGGAGTCAGCATTACACATGTAGTGAACTGAAGGTGAGACACTGGGAGCCATACGCTTCACTCTTCATGCCTACAAATAAACAGCACTCATTAATAGCCTTGTGAAGACTCAAACAAGGAAGGACCCAACCTGCAGAACTTCCCACCCCCCTTCAGTGCACTCCAAAATAACAAATTTCCACAAGTTAACAGAAGACCAGGTTGCAAAAATGTGACAAAAAAGTAGCAAATGCTTTGACCCTACCTGTCAGCAAGGCTGGCAAATCAGTCGTAAGCACAAAATCTAGAGCCACTGATAGGAACCCTTGACTCTACTGATGCAGGCTGGATTTTTTTTACAGCAGCCTCTTATCAATCAGAATGAAAATGTTGAAAATAAGTATAAAATTACTGACGCAGCAAAGAAGGCCAGCAGCTGTTGAGCTCGATGCTGAATATCATACCTGTGTTTCTCAGTGCTGCAGTTTGTCTACTGCCAGAATGCAAGTAAAAAGGTAGTAACTTTAGCAAGTAAGAGTGAGGTACTTGGGCGCGCATGGGAGATGTATTTGCATCTATAGGATAAGCATGTTTCCTACACATTTCTTGTGGAAACATTAGCATTTAGAATTTTTTAGTATCAACACACTGAGGCAAACGGGCATGCATAGTCTTTCTAACATACTGATGTGAACAGCACATAAAACATCTTTAACCATGGTTATATCCCTCAGAGTAATGACATGACACAGGGTTAATTTCTTGAGCACAGGTCTATACAAAGAAGTAGCTTTAGCAGCAATGAATTTACAGATTGCATGGAGGCAAAAACCACACAGCATATTATACCCAGCACCTGAAACCAAACACAGAAGATGCAGGGCCATACATGACTGCAAATTTTATTATATACTTCCTATTCAACACTCCTCCACCACTACCCCAGTGGAGGCCACAGAATAGGCAATAGAAATGATTTTGTTTTAATTTTGACTTTACACATTTATCTACAAAGCTTTAGAAGTGGTAAGTGTGGCCCAGTCATATAAAGCACTCTGAAGAAAATATGCTCCTACTTGCCCCACAACTGAAAGAAGCAGCGCTAATTTCCAACAAGGAAAAAAGGAAAGTCAGTGGCCAAAAAATATTGCCACAATATGGCCAAAAATATTACCACAAATCAACCCCCAGTTTCTAATTTACTGTACCTCTCTCACTGTCCATCAAAATGCATCAAAACTTGAAACCAAAGATTCCCAGAACTACTTCCAACACAGCTGCTGCTGAACTTCAAATTGTAAGAGAAGTAACCCCCACTCCCACAACCAACCCAAGCCTGTATCTGTTTCATTTTGTAGCAGAACCAGTAAATTCAACTCAGCATCACAGAAAACAGCTACTCAAAAAGTGTGTACTCTGGTCTGGATCGAGAGCACAAGCAATTCCAGTCAGATCTGAGAGCCTGGGACACATCACATCTCCCACCTCAAACCAGCAGCGTCCAATGCCAGGCTGGCCCACCAGAGCTACATGTTTTGAGTAGCTTCTTATGGAGAGTCTCTGCAAAATCACTCAGGGCACCCCAGTCAGAATGAACAAAGGTGTCCCATTAATCTGATTGTTAACAGGCAGTAATGACAAAGCAGCAAAAGAAGGATACCACACCACAAAGGAAGTAGCAACCTGTCACCAGTTATGGATTACTGATTTCAGAGCTCCAACAGAAGGTATCGAGAGAACGATGCTCACCTGTTTAATAGGTTGGAAGTTGGTTAATGAACCTGTGGTATTTACATTCTTCACTCCATAAAGAAAAACAATGAAAACAAATAAAAACAAACAAAAAACCCCAACAACAAAAAAAAAAAACCAAACCCAAAACAACCAACCAAACCCAAACCTAAAACTACAGCAATGTAAGAAGATACATTTCTATAGGAGTTGCCCATTTGTTGCAACAGAGATATTTGACCGAACAACCTGCCTTCTCTCAACCAACCTGCCTTTCATCCTGAGGGATGCTTGGCAACTAGGAAAAGAATTCTGGTTTTTTGTTTGGGTTTTCATTTAATTTTGGGGTTTTTTTGTGTTGTTTCTTTCGTGCCTTTTGGTTTTGGGTTTGGCATTTTGTTTTTTGGTTTTTTTTGGGGGGGGTGGGGGTGTTCCCTTATTGTTTTTCCTGTCTAGAATTTTATTTCCACACATTATAACATCATAAAATCTCATCATTCCCTCATATGTATCACATCATTCTAGATCCACAGGCATTACTAAATCACAGTAAAATCTCTTTCTGGCATAATTCAATCCATCTAAAAGTTCTGAGACTACCTGAGTGTTTTTCTACTGTAAATGGTTTAGAGTATCATCTGTCCTTTATGGCTATATTTGTGCCATATCTATTTACACTTTTCAATGCAAGAAAAACAAATCTACACACTATAAACTTTCAGGGACTACAGTTCTTTGCTACAGCAAAATCCATCACTTCCTGAGTATACTCCATTACAGTAGAAGCAAAAGCATCTAATCAGGGAGCGTAACAACATAATTGCTCGTTTCTTGTTACTGAGCCTGGGTAGGTTGTGACTTTTGGTTCCACCTCCAACAACTCCGCGGACCTACGCGATGTAAAACCAGCACTCACCTCCTTCGCCTTCCACGGTCACAGAGCTGGCACAGAAATGTTTTCGGTGCAGCAGTCTACCATTCTGCCTACAGCTCTGGTTCGCTGCAACAGAACAAAATCACCATGATACTGCTTTTCCAGCTTGGCGCGTTCGCCTGTCAGAAAAAGAGCCTGCAGCCACCCGTAAAAATCAACTCCAGACCGATGAAAATAACTCTTTCAGGGGAGGAGTAACAGCGTTTTGAGGAAAATGAAAAGCAGGAAGCTGATCTCAGCAGCGCGGGGAGCACGGACGGGGCGGAGCAGAGGCACGGAGCGAGGAAAAGTGGAGCAAAGACTCGCTGCTTATAGCTTGGTTTTGGCAGTAGGACCGAACACCACCGCATTACTGAAATACCAGCGTTACAGCTAACACAGATGCCAACACCACCCTGCTCCCCACACACACAGACACCCCCCCCCCCCGCCGCATGGGCTGGCACTCACCACACAGGTAGCCGGCCCTGCACAAGCAGCCACCCACCCTTGACATCCTCCCCGCCGGCACCACCAGCCCCAATGTGCCGCCCCAAACCTCCCTGCTCGCCCCGGCCCAGGTGAGGGCTGCCCATGGGCCCCACGCTGCTGAGCCCACTTTCACGTGTGAGCTGGGGTGAGGAGGCACATCCCGCAGGATGGACTCCACACTCCTCCTCTTGCCGCTTATTGCACATTGAGAACAGCGGATGATGGTATCTTCTGAAAGATCAAACTGCCATGTTTTGTGTGGAACTAACTTCTTTTGACGAAGTTGTAATAATACAAGGCAGGGGGGATATTCTTTAGGAAAACAGCTTCAAGAACTGTGAGGCTTTTCAAGCTAAAATTCAAACTGACACCAAGCAGGGCTTTAACTCGGCAGCAGCATCTCCCACCCTGCATGAACCTTCTCTCCCAAAGGCATATGCTAGCCCCACCAAGGCCCCATTCCTGCGTGGACAGCAGGCTGTGGGAGCTGGGTCCCCCCAGGAAAGCCAATTCTGCTTGCTCCTGCAGCATGGGACACCCTAACCTGCCCTCCTGGCTTGTGCCATGGTTGGGCTGCACCTGCCACATGCCATGCTGTCCCCATGTTCCTCAGGAGGTTTGTTCATATCATTAGGATGGCATTACAGAAACCGATGTAAGACAGAGCAGTATCTAACATTCTAAATAAATGTGAGCATGGAAAACAAAGTGTCAAGGTAAAGGCAAAAAGATACAATGCAAACGTGGACTGACTACCACGGGAGCCATCAGCCACTGCTTCAAAGCAAGAATTAAACCCCATAATGGGAAACAGCATGTCAATGGGTCTTCCTAACACTCACACACCCAGGATCTGATCTATGCCTTTCAGCCAAAAGCCGACAACCCCTATGCATTTATGGTTTTCTTAAATGAGACTGTGGAGATCACCACAGAAAATATTCCTACATAGACACTTGTCTCGCTCTCTTTTAGCTCTGAATGTTTTGCCTCATTAGATTTGCAAGGCAAGATCTGCAGGTATTTTGCACTGGTGGGTATGGAGGGGACCAAATAAAACAAACACTTAATCAGTTTAAGGCAAGTTCTTATACTTTTGAAAATCCTGTCCATGTCCTCTACACTAGTACTGACAGGAGAAGGGGAAAAAGGAAAGCAAGGCAGCCAACCAATTTTCTTTACCACTTTTCTGTATTTTCTCTTGTCTGCTCAATATAGGAACCTCTAGCATGTCTTTAACTCACATTTGGAAGATCCCATTCCAGAAGATTATGAAACCCGGCAACTTTTAACAAAGCATTTAATGATGCCTTTGAAATTCACTATGCCTTGTTTGCTTTTTGACACTGTTTCAAAGTATATCCTATACACAGTCTACAGTCAAATCCCAACTGAGCTGCAGACATAATCACACCTCTCTCCCTGCCTCTCTGCAGAATCTGATGGCATTCACTTCCAAGAGTGGACAGACAGGACCCATACCTTCATCTTCAGTGTTGACAGTTCACAGCCTACCTTTAGTGACTGCAGTTACATTAACTCCTGAAGCTGTAAACAGAAGGCCACTGATGCAGACGTATATCCCTATCTACAGCTACGCTGGTGGTACAGTCAGCTCCAACCAAATGGATGCAAAGCTTCTCTGCAGTATCTTCAGGTCCTGCAGCAACATCAGCAGAGCCACGACTAAAGGCAGCCTAAATCTCAGCATGCAGGCTAGGTCAGCCAGAGTACAAGCAGCAACACACCAGATCCTATCCACCTTAATGTCAATGCCATTTCTGCACTAGTGTCAATGTAGTTTAGCAGCTTTATCCCTTTTTGTTTCATGGGAGGACTTACGATTCTTTCTGGGGTAACTATTAGCACTGAAGTGACATACAGCTGCTTCCTTACTAAGAAAACATACAGTTTAAAGCCAGAACTGTATCAGAACTGGGAATGTAATTTATACACTCGGCTAAACAGATTTAATGAGTATTAAACCCAAGAATCCACAAAACCTGTGTGGGATATTGTGTGTGACCAACAGCAGGCAAGGTGAAAATACAGGTAAGAGCTCAACTTCAGAGAAAGAACAGCAAAGATACTCCCAACCCTTTTCTGACATAGCTACTGTCACATAAATGCCTGGACATCTCTTCAAATCAAAATCAACACCTGTACAGCATCCCTCACAGCTCTGAGACTCTACCATACCAGAGATAAATGAGCTCACAAGCCCACCTCTAATCCTAGGATTATTCTGTGCATTTCAGAGAAGCTAACTAAAGGGAGATTCTACAGCACTGAGTACCGCTTTTTCCCCTGCTATTCACACTGATACTCAGTTTTGAAAGGGCACTTCTCGGTTCTCACAAATACCAGACAGATATGCTGTTGCTAAACTGTACTGATCCCTTCCTCCTCTCTACTCCTTCAGTTCAAGTACACACGCACACCAGTGAGAGTATTTCATTAGATACAGAATAGCAAGCTCTAACACTCTTGATATGACAGCTGAAGATAATTTATTCCAGCAACCTCAAACACACCAGAAGCACTTAAAAAAAAAAGTACTCTTAGTTACTAAATAAAAATCATCAACCAATTTATAAGGTTGACTAACAAATCACTTAAGGCACATCTTTAACCTTGGCAATGCGCATCTTTAATTTTGGTCTATATCTTGGCTAAAGATCAACACACTCTCATGTTTTCAAGTAACTTGCTATTTATTTAGTTTGCAAACAGTTTTAAGAGTTCTGAAAGACCCTCCTCTATGAGCCCACTTTAGTCTTAGTATTTCATCCTTAAGATGACAGACCATAGAAAGAGAAAGCTGGAGGCACTGGGTAAAGTATTGCCTTGTTTTCAGTATAAAACCCTTCATTTCTTTGACTTTTCATGCAAGAAACTTCCTTGAGAAATTAGAATAGCATCTGCTTGTACTCCAAATAATTACTCTCTGCTTCTCTGCTCCTCCCAAGTTTCCTTGACTGAGGCCATCAAAATAATGAGTACATTTTAAAAATCTTTGTTTACCATTTGTAGGATTTCAGGGGCAGGACTGTGAGAGACACTGTTAGGCAACCATTCTGCTCAAAGTAAAACAGTTTGTGCTTAATGCTACCAAACGGTTAGACTTCTGTCATTGTCTTTGCTGCCTAGTGTTATTACCCTGTCCAGAGGTCTCCGACTTCAGTACAGATACAGCAACAGATCAGCAGTTTTTGCACTGCAGTCATTATTTCCTACGGGTCTGCAAAAGTAACTAAGAAGATCAGTCCATTGTTGGTAGGGTTACATTTGTTTTTCAGGCATCTCTATCATCTACAGGACACTTTTTTTAGTGGTTTTGAAGTAAAAAATAAAAACAAAAAGCTGAAACCCCACTACTTTAAATTGTGTCAGCTTTTTTCTCACAGGGAGAACACTAATCTTTTGAAAGCTTGAAAACAGCTATGAAAAGGGATCACCTAATGTGTAATCATCCTTTAGCTACTAGACAAGATAAAAACCTACCTCAGAAAGAAGGCATGAAGTAGGAAGTAGCAAGCACCTACAAGCATAAGCACTCCTGTGCTTTAAACTCATTCTCACACACTTAGAAGTCCAGGCACTTTCAATCATTCTGTACTGTTTTAACATCAACTTGAAATTTTTGTATTGCTTAGACTACAGTTGTCAAAATTCAATTGTATGCACCATTTTTGGCCTCTCATTCCCTACATTAAATGCAGGTGGAGATTAGGCACCAAACTGTCTCTATATTCATTTAAAACAAGCCAACCTGGAGACTGTTTGATCATAAATTTACTCACTGCATCACTAAATCTAAACAAAGTCACTGCTCAGCTCAAAATGGATACAATCTCCCAATCCAACACTTATATAACTCTGCAGTACCACAGTTAATAGAACACTAAACAGATAAATTAACTCATAAAACATTCCAGAAAATGCCAGCAACAATCTGTGTATTCAGAAACAGCAGAATCACCATTTTAATGATTCCTAGATTTCAGCACTTCCTAGAAGTTGTCTCATGTATTTTCATATATGCACACAGAATCATGGAATGGTTTGGGCTGGAAGGGACCTTAAGGATCACCTAATTCCAACCCCCTGCCACAGGCTCGTGCACACGTAAGCTCTTTGAGCTATGTAGTTCACTAAAAGCATATACATGCAACAGCAGATTTCCATTACCAGAAAGCCACTGCTCTGTTACCTACTACACACACCCACGTATCACAAGTGTCCGAACAACTTCAGGTACAAATGCCATACCTAAATAACGTCCAAAATTATCTAAGCCAAAAATCTTACCACAAGCAGCATGTCCCTTCTTACCTCTCCCCGCACGGTTACCCTCAAGTTAAATCCCAGTTCTCTGTTATAGGTGAAAGGCACTCAGATGCCACATACAGTGTGGCAGCATAAAATCCTAGCACTGCTGCTCCCTTTTTACCTTTATTACCAAAACAAGATACCAGTAAGCCTAGAGATGCCCAAGTTTACTTCTCGCAATGTAAGATCACGCATTACCTGCAGCACAAAAACCCCACATTTCCAATATCAGAATTTCTTAAAATTAGGAGGGTTTAGTTTTTGCCTTAAGAATAATGAAAGCTGTTCTTCATGAGATTAAAATGCAAATCAGACTTTTAAAAAGAAACCTGCCTTTGTATAATCTCCTCTATTTCCTAGTTCTATCAGAAGCAATTTATTAGAAAGACATATACTTCTGTTTTTTAAGACAACCCTGTTTTCTTCCTAGATGTACTGCTGTAATATTCTGTAAGCATATTCTTAAAAGAGACACAAAGGTTCAAAGAGCAGTTGCAAAGAAAGCTATTTCGCTCTGCTAATTTGCACTAAGTTTTATGGTTCCTATCTCCCTCCTAAATGGAAAACTAACTGTGATAAAACATGAAGCCCAATTAGAAACAGCCACTACACACAACTATTTATTTGAATGATTTCCTTTAGAGTATGTGTAATTGTTTTTACAGAATCCTTTAGTGTTTGGGCCAAATATTGTCAAGTTTTCGTCAGAGAAATAACTTCCTCCAGCTTCACATCTCATTCATCAAGTACTTCACTGAATTCAAATCCTGATACACATAAATCTTTCAAATTCAATTTATTTTAATGAAATTCTGGAAACCCACTATGGCAGCATACACTTGTGATTTTCTTCAGGTTACAGTATTAGCTTGCATATTAGAAAGCCCAGGTTTGGCACTTACTTGATTATTAATTATGAACACAGTGATCAAGTGCAACGTAAGACTTTAGCACCAGAACGAGCGCTCAGATGTTTTTGGAGTTTAGTCCCACTGGTATCACATTTGCCAAAATCCTCAAGTTTAGCTTTGTTATCCATGATTATTCCTGTTAGACTTAAAGGCCAAAAATCTGTCAGACTTCTGTAGGCACTGGAAGAAGATGGGGAACAAAGCAGGCAAGATTCAGAAAACAGGCAAGTGACTTAAAGAAATGTGTTTTGTCCACAGCTGTGGACCACTGGCAGCTGTGCCAGCCATGGCAGGAGATGACATCAGTCCTGTAGCAGCACCAAGCATGGAGGAGAGAGCAGGTCCCTGCAGGTGGGCTGCCATCCCGTTCTTGGTACATCCAGGTTGTGTTTTCTTCCACAAATATGCTTTCTGGACACGCAGGGCAGCAAACACAGCAGGGAAATCATTTTCTTTCAGTTTTACTTCAGAGCAAACCCAACCTGACCTTTAACCGTCCTTACACTGTTTTAACCTATGGCTGCTCTCCCACCTCCTCGGCCTCACCTCCCACCCTTGCCCTCCATCCGAGGGGGACCCAGGCACACCACAGGGGTACACCAGCACACACCACAGCTTCGGCAGCAGCCAGGCCTGGCACACGCACCCCGGGGAAGCAGAGCTGCTCCAAGGATGGGTGGCCCCAGCCAAGGCCATGGAAGTTGTGAGCAAGGACAGAGGACTCCTCCCTCGAAACACACAAGGGGAGGGCTACGGCAGCACGAAAGCACTGTGGAAATACAGTACCCAAAATCCAGCAAATCCATTTTTCAGCCATCCCTGTGGATTTATGAGACATCACCCAATCTTTAGCTGTTCTTCTGTTTTATCAACTACTCCTTTGAATGACTGCAAACAAATTGAAGGTGCTTCTGCAAAACCATTAATTAGCCTCAACTAATTGCAAACTCACTTATAAAAAAAAAACAACCCAAAACACCAGACCATTTAATCTCCAGTAATAAGTGTTGCTTAGGGTTTCATGCATAAGAGCTACACATTTGCTGTAACGTCTTTTGTGATGATGCCCACTCTTACCCAGAGACCTGACACCAAAGCAAGACGTATGAATCAGTGGCTACCACATGGTCTTCTCTAGGTGCTTCTCTATGTTTTGTCAGCATATGATCTAAAACTAAATGAATAATTTTTCTCATTCAATCAAACAAAACCAAAACAAAACAAAAAACAAACAAACAAAAAAAAAAGACACTTTTTCTTCTCCAGGCTGTGGTTTTCTCCCCAGTGGTTTGTGTGGGATTCTAAAGCTACAAGAGTTTCTAACATGCAACACTTTACTATAAAAGAACACAAAATAGAGTAACAGCATTAATACATTGCCCTTCTGTAATATACAATCAGCTTTTAAGGTTGGTTGTTTTTGTTCTTAATTGACAAGAAGAGAAAGTTTAAGATAGGTCACTCATTACCAAAGGATGCAAAACTCTTTACAGATCCAAATACATCCTTAGTCTATGCAGAATAGCAAATACTTTAGTTGTTACGGTACAACACTGGCTTGCCAGTAACACGAATTCTCCTATTCCTGCATCTGTCCTGCACTGTTTAAGTTAAACACAGATTAACAATAACCATTATTCACATGAAATCCTCACTGCTGTGAAATGCCATGGATGCAGAACTGACTCACTGCTACTTTTGCTGCTGATGTATTTTAAACTGCCACACAAAGGTACTACACTGCTGTTAAACTTCAGGGAAGGCATCAGTTGCATCCCTGTCTCTCTCGCCTAGCCAGCCACCACTGCTGCTGTCTGGTACGTCCAGGAGGAAGACGGAGAGTGAAAGCAGCTGCTAGTTTTGGTGCTGAAAAGATCTGAAGAAGGGCAAGTACACTCCTCTAGGAGCAAGAGGCTGTCGTAACAAATGACCTGGAGAAGTTCAACATTGCCTATAACATTCATGTTTTTGTCAAAGTGACTCCACTATTACAATTTGATCTTCTGACTCTGGTGTAGATGCTGAACCCAGGACATCAGCTTAGTCCAGTAACTGCAGCACTAACTAGTCTGTCACCACATGTACAGTTTCTTTTAATTTGGACATACATGACTTCTTTGAACTCATTAAACAATCAATTCTATCTATTTAAGCAATGAGTACTAAATAGCACTAAATCAACTGGCACACACTAGATATAAACACAGGTAACTTGGCTTCAGTGCTGACTTGCTTCTGTAATTCACATACATTCGCAGGGACTCTAGTTTTCCATTACAGCTTCTCTGAGAAAAGGCAGAATTTCCTAAAGGAAATAAGGAAGGGCAAAAATTCTACCCTGAGCACCAAAGGCAAGATGCTTATCCTTCCCATTCCTCTAAAACCCTCTAAGAAGCAATAATATCCTCAACTAGTTGTAACCTTCAGCTACAACAAAACTTAGAATCAAAATAAATACCAAGTTAATTGAATCATAACTTCCTAAGAGAAAGTACTGTTTTCAACATCCAGTCCTATAAAAGAATTCCATAAACAGGATTTGCAACCTGCTAGTGTAAGAAGAGTTGTTACTGCAGCCTAACCATATTTTCCATCCTGAAGGAATGTCCAAGACGGCCCCAAACACTCCAGCTGGTTTCAGTAGCCCTACGCTCCTAGACACACAAACCTGATTTAAACCAACTAATTGAGTACAAGCAACTTTAACTACAGCGGCCCAGCGCAGCTCTGCATGAGTTAATTTACCCTTACTTAGCACAAGTTATATCACTGGGCTTCACTCTATCACTGCCAAACCACTTCTGAAACTTGTTCTACCTTACTGAAAGCACACTCGGGTAATTACGAAACACAGTGGTCTACAATGCAGACATACCCTTAAGGTTTGAGATTATGCCAGGTTTTATCCATAGCTTGGGTTTTAAAATGCTACATTTTAAAAAGGTGCTTCTAAAAAGTTGGTAGTAAATGATCTTTTGAGTTTTTCTTTAGAAGACCTTATATACTGCACAGCCAACTCCCTAGATTTCAAAATCCCTCAAATCCAATTGCAAATCAGCCTTGGGAAGGATGCAGAAAACTCTTAGCTTTGTTAGGAAACAGGCAGTATATGTTTGCCTGTTTGTCTGGCTAGACTCTTTAGTTGAGTTGGGCATTTACCAGAGGCCAGCGATGCCCTGCATTCCCAAGGAGGACACGGAGAAGACAAAGCACTCAGCACCTCAGTAGGGGATCTTGTGGATGGGATGCCTCCAATTGTCCCTGAATTAACTAAAATCAACAGAATGGTTGAGACATTTAAACAGGGTTTGGCAGATAGGGAGGGAAGACCCTGGGTTTCCTGGAAGAAAATACACTGGAAAGGCACATATCCTGTGTAGTCCTCTTCACCTCCCACCTCTATTTCCTCTAGCAATATTGTGATTAACATGGAGTTATACAGCAATTGCCATCAATTGCCAAACTATTCAGTAATATTTACTAAGCCTCCTAGTACACTGTAACAATTTTAAGTACACCACAAAGCAGATACCTCTCATGATCATTTATTTATCACTGCTGAGAAACACCACCCAGCATCCACTGTTGTCTAGAAAGCTACCACTTTGCCCAATAAGACATATGTCACCACACACTCTGAAGCCTTTTTCTGTATTGACTCTGTGGTAGAACTAAAGCAAGCTGCTTGCGGTACTCTTTACACCCTTGGAATTACCACAGTCAGTGACCTTTTGTGCAAAAATAAACTTGAGAATCAAACTTTGCCTTGCTATAGTATTCTGAATGAGCAGTGGTAGCAAATTCTCTGCAGGCCACACCAAGTTCCACATGTGTAGCATACAGCAACTATGCTTTAAGAACACTGTTGAACACAGACACTCTAGTAATACCTGATCCTCTATCTTAAAAGTTTAAAACTGATTTCTTTCATCATATTTACATACCAGTGTATGGGGGGTTTTAGTATTTCAGGGCAATATAATTGACACGTTGCTTCCAAATTGTAATGGGAACAAGGCATCTAACTTATTCCCATGGCTGCCAATTTCAAACAGAAGTAACGACAGATACAGCTAAGTTTGCTTCAATAAGCACCAACTGCTCTAATAATTCACAACTGATAGCCATTTAATTTAAATACTTATAGTCCAATCTTATTGGTACATAACTGTGTAAATCATGCACCTTTTCAACTGCACAGAACAGGTTTCAGTGGTGTGCTCATCAAATGCTGAATCCTTTACTATTTACTTTCCTAATCATTATTTTAGGATTTTTATGTAAGTACTAAATTTCTTTTCAAATTAGAGGCAAGTAAAAGGTGTAACCACTGGAAATCACATTTTCATTTTGAAATTTTAAGAACAATCTGATTGCATCCACTAAAATTATTTAAGTCAGTCTAACAACATAACCTTTTGTTTTCCTAAATATAATGCATTCCTTCAAAAAAAAAAAAAAAAAAAAAAATGCTTCTGGAGCTATCATATTTTGGCAAGACAATGGCAATTGCTACTCCTTTATGGCAGCTGCTGAAAACACTCATCTCTACATCTTGTTCTGTCACTCCTGTCAGCCAAAACAAGGTGTAAGTATTTTACTAGACAATACGTGCTAGTGCTACAGGTCTGCAAGTCACTACAGAATGAACTTTAAGTAGTTTTAACTTGCTCCTATTATTGCTAGAAAAAGAAACAACACTATTTCATATGCAGGTATGGAAGAATTTTCACTCAGTTCACCTCATATGGCTATTCCAGATATCCGAATCACAAATGCTTAGACTGTTTTTCTACAGCAAAATGGGAAGACACTGAAACTAAGCTGGATGAAAGAAACCTAAGGTTTGTGTAAGAGCTGAATTATTTTTAATCCTAATATCTGTCTACTGGCTAAGAAAGATACCTCTTCTCAATTTCACCTTAGTCCTACTGAATTGCATTGTCTGTCCACATAAACACAGTTGTCCAAGTTCCCAAAGATACCTGGCTAATATCAGATCTGTCACCTCATTCAAAAAAAATACAAATGGACATTTACTGATTTAAAATAAAATCCCTTAATACAAATCAAGGATTCACAAGTCTCAAAACTAATACACTTTGTGGTTCACTGAATCAGGGCCAATCACTTCATCTTACTACTGTTTTGTTCAGTCACTTGTGTCAACTAAACTCTTGAATTCCACAGATTTCTTGTAAGGCAGGCCAGAGAGATTTTACAAAAATGAGACACTTGGAACAAAAGTGCAAGGTCAAGCAAGTACAAGCAGATAACCACAGGTCTTGAATCATGCCTTCGATGAGACATACTTGATTATCCCTCTTGTTCTTTTACAGTGCTTTACATCCTGATCACAGAATGTTTCAGGAGAACATTGACCATCATCAGGTAATTGGAAACAAAAGCAAGAAAAAGTGAAACAAGAATTCCAGCAGCCAAAAGAAAGATCAGGGTACTGGAAAGAGAGAAGAATAAATTTCAGCCTTATGCTCTGTATACTAGCCAACAGAGTCTCACTGGTTAGGATGAACTATATTCATGACTTAGAACAATCCTCAAACTTGGATAGTCTTAAAGCCACTTTGATTCTTCAGAGTTACTAAAGAACACCCCTATAGCCTCACTGGAGAAGCAGAGAATTCCTTTACTTTCACAGTCCCTCAGCCCTGGCTGCTGTGTCTCACCTCGTGATCAGTGTTCCCATGATGTCAAGGTGAGTTTGCAAGTTAGAGGTGCTCACTGCCAATTTGTTAAACTCTGAACCTCACACACCAGCAAGTTCCTGCATAGTTTCATCCTTGCTCTCCTTTCACACATATGATACATATTACAGGCAAATTACTACCACTGAGTGAAAATAAAGGACCTTTTTGTTGACAAACTAAGAATGCTTGAACTTTCTCTTTTGAAGTAAAATTCTTGAGGATAGGATCTTGTTCATTTGCCCAAATTATTCAGAAGCCAAAGAAACACCTACACAGGTATGGTTTTGAAATTCTGGTCTAACTTGCTCATGATTCAAATGCATACAACTAGCAAAAACAGTTTATTACCTTTATTTTCCTTCAGACCACAGACCTAGTATAGAACGGTTAGCTCCTGCCACCTTGTGGGACTCCACGGATTTCCCTGAAAGCTTGTTTCAGCAGCAAGATGGCCAGTTAAAACAAATAAACATTCGGGAGTTACTTTCCCTGTGTTTCACCATGGTGAATGTTAAAACCAGAGAAATATTTATGGAGAGGGTATGACATTTTGAGTATTTTCTGATTCATTATTCCTAGCATGGTTTAAGTAGCTGAACTGCCCCTCTACTCTGCTCTTGTGAGACCTCACTTGGAGCACTGTGTGCAGTTCTGGTCTACTGAGCATAAGAGGACATGGAGCTGTTGGAGCAAGTCCAGAGGAGGGCCACGAGGATGGTAAGAGGGCTGGAGCACCTCCCGTATGAAGACAGGCTGAGAAAGTTGGGGCTGTTCAGCCTGGAGAAGAGAAGGCTGCGTGGAGACCTCAGAGCAGCCTTCCAGTATCTGAAGGGGGCCTATAAGGATGTTGGGGAGGGACTCTTTGTTAGGGACTGTAGTGCTAGGAGAAGGGGTAATGGCTTCAAACTTAAACAGGGGAAGTTTAGATTAGATATAAGGAAGAAGTTCTTTACAGTGAGGGTGGTGAGGCACTGGAATAGGTTGCCCAAAGAAGTGGTGAATGCTCCATCCCTGGCGGTGTTCAAGGCCAGGCTGGACAGAGCCTGGGCAACATGGTTTAGTGTGTGGTGTCTCTGCCCATGGCAGGGGGGTTGGAACTAGATGATCTTAAGGTCCTTTCTAACCCAAACCATTCTATGATTTAGTAATCTTACAGAGGGTGGTTTAAATATTTAAAGATCTGTCAAGAATCCTAAGTTTTGGAAGCTGATGTATGCAAGTTTAAAATAACACTATGATCAAATACTTGTTACCAGTAGTAAATTCCACGTATCTGAAACAGATTCCGCATAAAAATAATATGAATTTAGGCAGAAGACCCTTGCAATCAGGTACAATTTTAGAGCCCAATCATAATCTCAGTCTTATAAGGTATTATGTATGTGCATAACTTAATATGGTGACACACCTCTAGTTGTCCCAGAAGATCTGATTCCATGTGATTACTTTTTAACTGCAATTTGACTTCCTACTTCATGTTTTTCCTCTCCTCATCCTCCTCCACCCCATCATACATGGCCCATAAGTGAAGCCCTCCAAAGAAAAATGAGATAGTTGGAATAGAAGAACTTCCTCAACACAGTAACATGCAGATGAAGATCCATGCATCTCCATCCTCATGTCTTAGATGTTGCATGTTGTCTGCTGCCCTTCAGACAGGTAACTCATTATACCTACTTTGTGGAGGTGCAGAAAGACAACAGCAACTGCAAACAATAGATAAAAGATGGTTCCCTTTTTATTTAAACAAAACCTCTGCTGCTTCAGATCTCAAAAATGAAAAAGCACAAAGGAGTGCATATGATGTCACCCATGAACCTGATCAACAGCCTCAATGGACCTGCTCCTTTCTATTCTTGGAGCTGATTTGTTACAAGTGCATAGAAATGCAAGAACAGATAGAGATCACCCCTCCTCCTCCTCCATCATCCCACAACAACTTCACTGAACCTGGTGGACATCTACAGTGCTGTGTACTTGATACCAACTGCAGCAAACTTAGCTCCTTTGAACTTCCTTCTGGTAAAGGAAAAACAGTCAACAGACTCAAAACAGGAACAGCTCTTCCCGATGTCATAAGCAAATCATCTCTAGTAAAGGCCTTAGTAGCTCATAAATAAACTCAAGAACAATAACTACAGATCCACAGCCAAAGAAAATACAACAGGAATGTCCTCTTTCATCCATAAGCAGAATGTATTTTTGCTGAAGAGTGAAACAATGACAAAATGCCAGGGAATGAATCAAGTTGGCCCAGTATACCGGTGGGACAGCCCAGGTACCCATATACTCTTACCTCACCCTGGGTTATTAGAAATACAGACATCTCTTCATCACGAGCTATTTGGTTCAGCCTTTTCCCTGTTCTGGAGCATCATGATGTTCAGTCAGTCTCACTGTAACTGCAGACATGCTAAGAGCTACCTTCAGTCCTTGGCTACAGAGAAAAAGAAATAGTATGCACTAGCACCAGAATCAATCAGATCCAACACCCACTGCAGGTCTCAATGACACTACAAAGCAGAAGAGGAAAATACTAGAACCCTACAAGAAATTTAATTTTTATGCAACTGAATCATCCTGCCATATCCTCTTATTCCCATTTTATTTCTCTACTAGGCCTCTATTCTGCAATATCACCAATACAGCAGAAAGATCCCTGAGCTAACTTTCTGCTTACCTACATGCCCATAGCAGTCTAACTGCAGTACCAGGGAGTATTCTTCTATCCTTCAAAACCAGCAGCAGCATAGATACACTTCTCATACCCCAACTAGAACTCTTCCTCTTGGCAAGCGTAACTTAGTTGGACCTGACAGTAACAAAACTCCCAAGCAGCAGCAGACTGAGAAGTACCTGATGATTTTCTGCTCTCACTGTTGTCCACAGCATTCTGAACACCAGCAGAAAAAACCAACCAGCATTAACTTTGTTTAAAGTTGAGAGTTCTCTAAGGAGCCAGGAGCATCTGGTCCAGGTCAAGGAAACGTCATGGCACAGTTTCAGCCTGGTTCCCATTTGGAACACTGCTCCTTCGCTGTCAGCCTAAGATTTGTTTTACTTTTTCTCAGAATATTTATTGTTCTGCAAAAACATTATTTGACTTTTGCAAACTCTTGTTGAGGGAACTTTCCACGCAGTTACATAAATTAATTACTTTATTCATGTATTAACTGGAAGAAGAAGCATAAAAAACACAAACAAACCACAACACTACAACTGGGCCACTTACCCCCTTCTGTTTTTATTTTATCTATACCCTTATTGATCTCCTTTCCCTGTAAACTGTCTAGCCTTACATTTTAAGGAGAAAAGAGGAAAGTTCTGAATGTAACTGTCTCTTTCTCGAGAAACACCTCTAAAAATCACTCAGGTTACAGAATTTACAAGCTTCTGTACATAATAGCAAGTCTGATCAGATTTCCAAGAGGAACCTCGCTGCTTCATAAACTAGAATCCACAATCAGATCCATCTTCACCAATTGTTTCATTGATGCCAAGCCACAACAGCTGACCCAGAACTGTGCACGTGCCCAAGGATCTGTGCCAAAATGCCTTAGAGCAGGATCAGGTCCCTGTAAGATTAGCTGCATGTAAGGCTTCAATCCTGCAACAGCAGTAGCTCAGGGAGACTGCTCTGACAGACGCATTGCAGGACTGGGCCCTAAAATAATCAAGTATATAAAGACCTTTGTCCTCTCAACAACTGAAGCACAATTCTTAAAAAACAGCCACACAAAAAAACTTCTGTATTTGTGAAATAAGAATCAATTCTTACGATGAACAGCAGGACCAGCATTCTCCAGGCCAAGCTCCTTAAGAGCTATGGGCTGTTTCCCCATTTTTTTGTTTTGTTGGAGGTTTTTTAAAGTAGTTTTTCAGGTTGGGTTTTTTTTTGGAGGAAGGAAGGGGGGTTCCCCTTGAAGATGAATATTTTTATTCTAGTAATGCTTCACCATCTCCTGCATGGCTCTTGCCTTAAAGATAAGCCCAACCAAGGAAAATCTCGGTCCAAAAGATTCAAGTTTGACAGCATTTAAAAAAGGTCAGTCATTAAAAAACCTGATAGTGCTGGCTGGAACTGTAGAGCAAGGATGGGGGATAACTCCCTTGGGATCTACAGATTTTTACTGATTATCTCCTTAGCTTTCTATCATTTTATTTCACAGTATAGCACACAGATGGCTGGATCTGAAATCAGAACACAAGGTATTAAGAACTTTCCCATGAAATCAAGCTCTGGTATGCTCAAGACCACATACCAACTGAGAAAGTGGAACATGCTTAAAACCCTAGGTTGGCACAGAAGTCCACAGCTTGGAACAGTACTAGCCTAAGAAAAGAAAGCACAAGATCCATGGATTCTCAGTCTAATCTGCTTTAAAAAGACAGCCATTAGGCTTCCTTGTTATGAACTACTATGAAACTGCAAAGTTTAAACTTGGGACCTGAACTACAAAGTGCTTCACAAAATCCCGTATTGCCACGATGCCCACTTCCTTTCAGGCCACTTGTGCCAACCCTTAGATCAAGAAGCTCCAGCTGGGGCGCTGAACTGGACACTCCAGAAAAAGTAAGTGCAGCCTAAGCCTGGCCTACAAAGCCCTTTCAAGAAGTAGGACATTTTAGCTCATGCCTGGAACCAACATAAATACATTTCTATCACCTTCATACATCTCAGACCACAAACATGATTACGCATCCTTGCAAAAGTCACTTTCAGAAGAGTAGGAAGAACAGAGGGACAATATTCACACAGCACTGAGTGAAGTAGAGACCCTGGGTTGCAAGAGAAAAACACCAGGTCCAAAAGCTCTGACCTGCAAGGTTATGCTTCTATCATGTAGATTCATGAAGAATTCTGAACTGAACTTGGATACTAACAGATTTGGTAAGTTTACAAATATTTAACCAGTAAGCCTGAAACTGATAGATGGCAGTTCACTATCATTCTTTTTCACCTACCAATATGGAAAATAATATATACACATACACAGGGTAGATGTTTTAGTAATAAAAAGCTAACTGGTGTAATAAATTCAACAGTGGTCTAGAAACTTGCACGAAGTTCAGGAGTTCTCTACTTGATTCTGCCACCAGCCATCTGGTCTTACCTGAACATCCCTGGGTCTACTCTGCAATCTGCAAAACGGAGGTGGTAACACTGGTTCTGAAATGTTTGTAAAATGTAGTTAGTTGATGCCTGTAAAAGCACACAACAGGAGAGCAAAGTGTTATTATACCCTAATAATGTGCTGCTTAACAAAACAGGTAAGGCATAAATGAAAACACCACCTGTGTTCTACAGTACACAATCTTAAAGACTTTGTTTATATACCTGTTTAGAAAGTGAATTGTTTGACTCTCTAGTAGGATTGCATGCTAAAAGTCAACCGGAAGTCCATCTCTCTAGACAAAGGAGGCATCTCTTCTGGATCTTCACAAACGTTAAATGAAACTGAACCTCAGTGTAAAATTTTCTCCAAGTATTACAACACCATCACAATTAATCTAACTGCTATTTTACCCTGACAAAGCCAACACATGGCAATTAAAAAAAAAAAAAAAAAATCAAATCAAATCTGGGAAACTTTCCTCAACTTTCTGCCCTGCTACTTAGTACCAAGTTTTATTTCCAGAGATGACACAACACTTTACAAAGGAAGAAGCCATCACCATCCTAAGCTTGTAAATGAGTTTGTAAATGGAGAAACAGAGAGAGGAAGAAAGAGGAAGTGATCTGCCTGAGATCATAAGCAAGTTAATGG
Organism: Nestor notabilis; assembly: GCF_000696875.1. NCBI lineage: Eukaryota > Metazoa > Chordata > Aves > Psittaciformes > Psittacidae > Nestor > Nestor notabilis. The sequence goes on along the minus strand of NW_009927933.1, from coordinate 13,668 downwards.
TAAAAACTGCAGCACGAGCCAGCACATTTTTTCCCCTGTTCCATCCAGCACAATTTTCACCCTTTGCCAGAACCCTAGAAGGAAGTGCTAACCTTTCATTTGCTTGCTAAAATATAAGTGCAGAGTTGGAATGCATTTTCACCCATCCCTCTGAATATATTTGAGTTTAAATAGTAAAATGTACTAGATACAGCATTGAGTATGCCCCAGGTCATATTTCAAGAAATTCATTCATTGACTGGGACACATTTTACTAGAAACTCACTCCAAGATCACTCTTCTTCACTTTTAGCACCATCAGAAGATAATTTATGCATTATTCTATGAGTTTGCTTACCTTAGAAAATAATCTTGTTTCTGCTATACCAGAACACTATGGCAGCAGGATACCAGTCTATACCAAGACAAGGACTTTTGCGTATGCATGCTTTATTTCCACACCAGTTGTTATACCAGCATACATCGAAGGGCAAAAAGCAAGCTTACAGAAATGCAAGCACACCCTTGTGAAAGGCATTTTTCTGCTTTTTTTGGTCCCCGTAGCTGAAAAAGTTGTAGTAGATTAAAGGTAGAGTATGCCAAGGTTACTGTATCCATGCTCATACTTCCACCCACATTTGTACAACAATAAAATTCACACCAATCACCAGTATCATTATACTGGTAAAGTACAGAGAATCTTTAAAAAATCCTCAGTGAGATTCCTAAAGGTTTTCTTACAAGTTAGAATTTGTTTCCACTGCAGTCAATAGCAAAGTTCTCACTGAACTCCGCACAACAGTGATTAGACCTGATGGGGCACAGCTCCTGGCTAACAGCGCAGCTCCCTTCTGGATGGGAGGTGGGAGAATCACACATAAGGTCAGTTGCCCCTGTCACTTTCGGGGGTGTGGGGGAAGTAGTACCTGGGAAACTGACAGAATCTGTTTTGCAGACAGTGAATAATACTACATCCAGTACTTTGCTAAGGACATTCCCCTGCAGCTTACCTTGCACAAACTTGGAGTGCCTAGGCAAAGAGAGCGCACCTGCCTTTCCACTCCCTCTGTACTTGGCTAGAGCTGCCTTGAAAGCAGACAGCATGCTTGGCAGAGGCACTAGTTTGGTTCAGCGCTAGCAGAAATGCTTCTGGTTGTGAAGATGGGATTTTCTGGAAGTTCCCAAGTACAGAACTGTTCCAAGATTGGCCTATTATTTAAATATGGACTGTTGGTTAGGATTATTTCAGTAAGTTGATCCATCTGACTAACTCTCCAAAGCAAAGGCAAAAAAGCAAGCTTTAGTTGCAGTGACCGCACCAAACCCCTTCCCCACAAATAAGAAACAAAAAGGAGTGAAAGTGTCTCACTCTTCTGATCAAGTGTTACTGATGTAGCTACAGCAGTATTTTAATACTGCTCCTAGCTGGTTTTGCCACAATCTCTGTGACTAACGCAGCCAAACTCAGCAGCCTCAGCGGAACTGCACAAGCTCATACCAACTCTGAATTCAGACTACAGTGAATTTTATGTCCAGATTTTTCAGCCTGAGCAGTAGCCCCTTTCAATGCAACCTAGCAGGAGAATTCTGCTAAGCATATGCTGAGTAACAGGCTTCTCTGAGACATCTCAGACAGAACACCCTCAAAGATACCAATTCTCCTGATAAAAATCTTGGCTCAAATACTTACTTTCTGAAAGGAAAGAAAGCCTCAATATTTCACAGCCTAAGGAGGGGGGCAAGCAAGTTAGAACAAGAATAGTTCAATCCTGTGGAAATGCAGTAACTATAAAATCAGCTGAATTAGTAAAGCATTCTCTTTAAATACTTATGCTAAACAAGAGCTAATTGTTTTAGGGCAGCTTCATAAAACATAAATGCTTCAGCAATAAACAGCTTCCATCAGAAAAGTCTAAATACGCAAGTACTTTATTTTCTTACTGATGTTGTACCAAATGTATGTGAAAATTAAAATGACGACCCTTTCAGCATGAGTGATTCATCTTACTTTGGCTTGTTCTCTTCTTAAGAAAAGGAGCAGGCAATACTCAGTAATTTAACCATTTCAAATTTTTAAGGAAGGTTTTCTTCTCCCCCTCCCCCCTTTAAAACTTGACTGTTTTAAACATTTGTGACCTACAATAGCATTTTGACCTTTGCTTTGATTTCTTTCTAATTTCTATTTAGCTTTCTAATCTTATCTTTTCATATTTACTTGTACAAGACCACAACAACTGTTGAGACTTTGAATACCCTATAGATTGACATGAAAGAATATGTAAAAACAGGACAAAGACAGGAACACAAAAGCTATGTTTGTGCTGGGGAGAGAAGGCCATAAAAAACACTTCTTGAAGTGTGTAACTCCTCCACTGGGGAGGCGGGGGCAAAATTGCAATATGTGAGTAGTCTGTGTAACTGTGCCACCAGGTTTCAGGCACACTCCACATTTCTGAGCACAGTCCTTCTACTTGCTGAGGTCTAACTCTGCATTCCTCATTGGTCACAGGTACTGCTACACAGGTCCTCTGCTGCAGAAAAGCTGTGTGGAGCTGCAGAGCCAACATGTTATCAAACTCTCTGACTCTGCCCAGATGCTATTAATATTTTGGTAGGGTGGGGGTTAGAATTCTTTACCCGTGTGAGCCCACAGAGTTGCTATGATGTATTTACCAATTTTTTTTCCTCTTACTCTTTCTTCGTCTAACACATTTAGCGTCTAGCAGCCAACTTGCCTTCCCTTTTTGGTTTCTGGACACCAGCGGTGCTGAAAGTCCACCCTCAACCACTATAGTGAGAGTCACATGCAGCATAGTCTAGAGAGAAACCTGCAACAGCAATTTCAAAATAACAACTTTTTAAATGTTAAGTACATGTCTGTGTAAACAAACAGATATCTGTTGATCTATATTTGCTAGAAGCTAAAGAGGGTTCTAGCTCCCTCAAAAAGATAAAGGTTAATATGGCCACAGTGTCACCTAGTGAGCTACTCTGCATTCCTAATGATACTGCCCAAGGCATTATTACAAATAAAAAACTTTGGATAATGGATACTGAAGTCATCTGAAAACATATTCGGCTTAACAGAAAAAGACAGAGTTACAAATGAATCCTTTCTGAAGAAACCTGATCAACATTTCCATCAGGTGTTACTGATGCTAAATACATTTTAATAAAAAATATCTAATTGTAATTTATCTTTAAATTATGACAAACCAATGTTAAATTCTACTGCAATATTATATAAACTCCATTTATATTAAAGTAAATTGCAAGTGTTTCATGTCAAAACTGTAAACAAAGTTCAAATACGGAACAGGTGAGTCTTCACTGAAGGACAAAGAACAAGTATTAGTTTCAGAACTAAGTTACCTGAAAGTAGTAACTTCCGCTGCACTTGCAGAGAAAATGTCTTTGCTCCATAAGTCACTTAGTAGAGTTTGGTACAAAGTTGAGAAACTAAAAAAGCAAGATCACTTCATTTTCCTCCTCATCTGAGAAAGCAAAGCAGTTAAGTTTGAGTTCCACTAGTTCTCAAAGCCTGCATCCAGTTACAGCAGAATAGGTTACCTTGTTAGGGATATTACTTTTAACTTTTATTTTAAGTGCAAAATCTATTTGCATTAACTTGTATGTGTGTGTTTGTACATGAGTGTGGCTTCATTAAACAGGACATTTTTAACACCACAAGAAAAAAAAAAGTGGGGAAAAAAAAGTTTGTCATGTCCTAAACAAAAATTTTAAGAGTTGCAATCTAAATAAATGCATGTAAACCATGTAATCACTTAGAAAGCATGCAGCCATACAGCGCATCCTTTGAACTGACAAAAAAGTGATGCCAAATTTAGGGTAAAGGCTGTATTCAGCAACATATTTTAACGGTCATCTACCAATAGAGATTGCTTCAGAGAAAACAAATACAAGAATACCAAAGCAAAATGCGATTGAAAGCACCAATTTAAACCAAATGTTTATTGACCAAAATCACGACTTAAATCAATTCAATTGGTATAATAACCGGCATGTCCAGGCAGCAGACACGTAAGCGTATGTACAGAGGGGCTCACAAGGGTCAGGAATACAAGGTACAAAAGCTTCCCTGCTTTCGGTGTGCCTGCCCCCCCTTCAGCCCTGCTCAATCTCTGCAAAGCCTGTTAGTGCTCCACAAAACACCATCCCCCACTCAAAGATTTATTTTCCCCCCTGCTTAGTATCCTTGAATAAGAGAACACATACTGTCCTCACTGGAAGACCTGAACTGTGCCCTTCTCTCCTGCCAGCGTCTGCACGGGGATGTCTGTGATGATGGCCTCACCTCCCGTTTTGACTTCTCTCTTTCTGCCTCCTTAAGTGAGGAGCAACAGTAAACTTCGAATGCAGCCCTGTGGGTCCATCTAGGAAATCAAGACTGCACACAGAAACTGGATCACCCACGGCACAGAAGCCAGTGGGACAATTCTTTGACAAAACAGTGCCTGGCCAGTTTTCTCAGGTGCTTCCCTCCCTGCACTCCAGCATCCTCACGCTCATTCAGCCCTATCACCACATGGCACAATGAAACAGAAAGCTCGACAGGGACATCCTTGAAAGTCCACTTCACTATATAAATAAATAACCCATTTCCTCTAGACACATCTCTCAGGAGGGCAGGATCTTCCTTTGCTGATTAAAAGCAAGGAAGACTTCACAGGCATGCAGGCCTAAAGCTTTGTTTGAAGCTCCCACCTGAACAACAGGCCAGCCCTGACTAACAGCAAGTTAAGCTATTCCAAAACTTGCAACTGGGCATCCAGATCCCTTCAGCAGCTTCCTCTGAAGGAAGCTGATGGTCCAAGCTGTGGCAAGGGCCCTCACAATGTAATGTTTTGCCTGGGTCACTTTTAACTACAGACCTTATCCACCTTCTGCTGCTTTGGTACACAATGCTGAGATGAGACAGACAAGCACAAGCAAGCACATACAAGAAATGCAAGGGAAATACTGATTTACTACCAAGGGGAACACTTAAGAAATAATTTTCACCTCACACACACGCAATTCTCTCTCATATTAATGGAAAGCAGACACATTCAACCAACCATTATGCTCAGCTATCCATAAATTACCTCCCTCGTTTAAGGTTTCCTGTACTAAGAAATAAAGTTAAAAACTTCCTCCCCTTGCTCTAGTTCTGACACTTGTGTTCTTTATTTAGTCCAACAGTTCTAAAAGAATGGCACTGGAGCTTCTGTTTATTCTTTCAGTACTGGAACCCATTTTTAATCAATAGACCAGAGGAAGTAAATTGTGAATAGTCACCTACATTACTGTATTTGCTACGAGTTTTGTCATTCTTCATTTTGCAGACACCAAATTTCCCCCCATAAACACCTCTGTTTCTCCAAAAGCAGCTGGAAATTAATGATGCTATTTTTTTCTTATTAATTCATATGCCATAGCTCTGTAATCAGTGCTGGATCATGCTGCAATTTTGCATACTTGTTTCAAAATATATCATGAGCACTTGATGACTGATGTTTAATACAATGTATGAAAGAGTATCTCAAACAAATTAGAGGGAAGAAATACAAATAAAGACACTTAAATAAGAAAAGAATTACAGACATTCAAACAAGAAGTAAACCTTGTAACTCACAGGTTTGTGGCATGGAGTACTCTCTGATAAGCACTGAGCCACGCAGGAAGTCTGCACTATTCAATGTGAAATCTGGGTATAAAGAAAACTTTTGCAAAGAGAAAGAACGTCTGAAGCCAGACTCACCAATGAAGTGGAGGTGATAATGCTACTACTTTTCAAATCTATCTTCAACCACTGATGTGCAGTACATCAGAATGCTTTGTTTGCCTAGCCACATAACCAACTTGGGAAGCAAACAAGGACAAAATGGCATTTGTGTCAAAAGATGTACCATCTACAAAATGGCATTCTCCCACTTTATGCTCTTCTACCCTCTTCTCACTCATGGGAACTCTGCATGTTTCGGCAATGTCTCTATTCCTACCCCTTCCTGCATTGCTTATCATCAGGTAAGGGACTGCCTATAAGCCTGTGCTCTGATCACTGAGTGTAACAGCCGTATGACCCTGGCAGGACCATCTGCATATCAGTAATTAAGAATGATGTAAAATCTGCAGCTTTCCTGATGAATTAAAGACGACCAGAAACTTCAGCCAGCAGATACGCAAAGGGATGCACATTGCTGATGTAGCTCTGGTTCTGACTTTTTGTTCAGGAATCCAACTGCCAGCTATAGCTGCAGGACTAAGCTCTTCAGTAGTCAGGACAAGATATATGGGTGTTCCTGTACTTCACCCCATAAGGCAAAAAATCAAAATCAAAATCAGCATGATGTTGCTAACTGCACATCACTGCAGGCATGATGCAGCTCAAAGACCACTTCTGGAAAGTAAATCAAAACATGGCCAACCACAAAAATGCCTTTTACATCAACCTGGCAAAAGAAAGCAACTTCCTCCCAACTTTCAGACACATTTTAATGCAGAACATCAAAACACTTCAGCTCCAGTGACTTTCGTGGAATTACTTCACACTGAAGAGGCTGAAATAAGACCAAAAAAAAAAAAAAAAAAAAAAAAAAAAATCAAGTTCTCCCCTGTTCTTTCCCAGTGGTTTTCTTTATCCAGCTTCATTTCCAAATCTCTTGTGATGTCTTTCTCTTAAATATTGCTTTGACAACCACAAAATAATGCATTCCTCACATACACAAACAAAAACCTAGGATTATTTGCTTCATAAAGGAACACACAGGCTGAAGAGTGAAGACTTCCTTTTCTACCAAAAGCAATATAATCCTAACTATTATCATGCAACATGCTTTACCCACTGCCATTGCTGGGTAACTCCTGATTGTGTAGGACACGGGTATGGATGAAAAACAAACAAAACAATCAAAACAAACCCAGAAGACAGACAACTTCTAACAAGGCATATGCTTAAGTCTTTATGTAGCTGGCATAAAAAGCACACTGGAGAAAGAACTGAAAGCTACAGGTTAAAAGCCATCAGCCCAACAGCAGTGAAGTACTGCCTGGCACACTTGGCAGTATGGTGTAGTCACCACTCCACGACCCAGCCCACCTGAGGCCCAGGACCAAGTTTAAGCTTTCCTCACTTGACTCCATCCATGGGCTAGTTCAGCTCTCATCAACTGTACCAAGGAGCAGGCCTTTAATGTGTACGCCCAGCCCTGCCATGGGGAACTGTGGGTTTCAGAAGAGCAGGACAAAGCCCCTCCTGAGAGCATGGATGGCAGAAATCTTCCTGTTGCTACACCTGTGTAACAGGAGAGTAACCCCACGGCCAGGCGCACAGTGAGTGTCGTTTCACCCTGTCTCAAAGCAGGCTCCCCAACAATTTGTTATGTATTGCATACATATTGCCTTTCAGAAAGACAAAATAATAAAAAACAAACAAACAAAAACCACCAAACAGGCAGAGGGAAGACGCACCTTCCCACTGCCCCTCGGCAAGGGAAGGTGTAGACAGGACTTGTTAAGCTTCTTGTCGAGAGAGCTTCCACTTGAATTAAGTTCCACAGATCCCATGTTGTGCAAGTCCACTGAATTATTTTTATCTTTGCTGAATGAGCCTCTGTGACATTAAGGGTCAGTAAAATGCTGTTTCTTATTTTCAGCAATTGACACATTTTGTAAAATCTCTTATATCAAAACACCCACGTGGTTTGATTTCTGACAATAAAAATTCCATGCTTCCTAAGCAACTGATTTTCTTAGTGTAGTCTCATAAAATCCTGTTAACTTTCCTTCCCCTTGCTAAAAATTGTACTTTCTTTGTACTCAGATATGCCTGAAGCTAGTTTATTTTCACATGCTGAATTGTCCACGCTTATAAGGACTTGCTATTACATTATGCATTTGTGTGCTATAAAGTAAAAGGCACAAACACTGGAAAGTGTCAAAACCATGCTTTTTCTCTTTGTCGATTCATTTGTTAGTGTAACAGAATTTGTAAATCTTAAAAATAATAAATGCTGCTATCATTGTGAAAATAGTACAATTAGGTATACACTCAGGCATTAAGCATGCTTTACTCCTCAAATACAACTCCTATTTTAAAATCAAAGCCAGCTGATATTCTCAGTAACAAAACACCAGTAAACAGCAAATCTGAAACTCTTACAAGATGAAATATGCTTAGCAGGTTTAGAAATGGAAGTTTAAATTAGCAAGTTACCCCCCTATTTATCACAATACTGCCAGAGTGCCAAAGTAGCTGCTTCTGTCAATTCCATGTTTCGTACGAAAACTAGTTGTGATTTTACATTAGATTATGAACACGAATAATAAAGGAACTGTTTCACATGAATGCATATTTTAAAAACTTCACTATTGAAAACTTAATAAAATTAATACAAGTAAGTTTGTGTTAAATAGATTGTGTAATATAATGAACAGTATAATAAGCAAGCAGTTTCAATACCATGTTTAGTAGCAAAAACTCTTAAGTAAGTTCTCATCCTACTTTAGGCTATCCTGTCAATAAATATAACCAAATTGAAAGTCAGTAACTTCACACTATTCTGAAGGTGTTTGGGTTTTTTTAAAGCAGCGTTATGAATGAAAGTTGAGTATTAGCAAAAGATGCCCAACTGGCACAGAATTCAGCGAGACTACTCACATGTAAAGACAGGCACTTACTAGGAAAGCTTCAGAGCTGTAGTATATGCAAAGGGAAAGGACACAAAGCCAAGGAGTCAGATGTGGATTTTATCCCATTCCCTGCTAATGCTAACCTGCTAAGTGACTGCAGACAAGCCTGCACTCCTTCACTGCTTTGTATCTCAGATGCCCAAAACGGGGATAAAAACGATTGTTCCTTGATTTGAGGTGTATGATTACACTATGGCTTATGTACTTGGGCAGACAGACATAAGCACATGAATAAGACAATGCCTACAATGGCCAACTATTAATAATATCATTATTATTGAGAAAATAACACGTTTTTTCTTTTCCAAGCAATGCACTCTAACAGCAGCCCATTAGGCCATTCTTAAAGTAATCTTACACAGGATCAGGTCTTATCCTTTCTGAAACTGTCAATAAGGGCCGACAGCTATAGGAGTCTTGTGAAATTCACATGTCCACTAGTACAAGGCTCACCACATGGCTCTCAAACAGTAACACTGTATCATTTCTCATCTTAAAAAACAAAAATAATACAAAGGAAGTAAGTCCAAATAATGTTTTGCCATAGAGCAGAATAAAACAGCTTCTGACAATGATACCCCAACAAATAGGGGTAAATATAGTAGAAGAAAAAGAAATAAAAGTCAATACTACAGAAGTCAGAAAGCTTTTTCCTGTTTCTTCACAAAAAGATTTTGAAATATATACGGCTATTACTTCAACCCAGTGTTACAGACTCCTACGTAATAAAGAAAACATGAATTATTAAGGTTACAGTAAGGTAAAACAGTATCCATACTACTTCAAAGTAAACTTAATTCTTTCAGGAAAACTGTCCCAATATATGGGTGCCATATGGTTTATTGATACAGGGAAATATCATTAGTCTCCATTTGCAGGTGGCAAAGCGACATATAGCCGTGCTTCTGAGAGTGAACTCCAACCCTGGAAGCCACCAGTAGGCCACAGCAGCGATGCTGACTTTAGTAGAGGCTGTGGTGGGCTACCCCTGTGGCAGGGCACAGCCAGTCCGACTTGGCTCCAGAATGCGTGAAGTGGCCACTGGTTTTGACTACATCACTCATCAGAGCTCACACAGCCAGCCTGGTGCACAGGCAGACATTCAAACCAGAGTTTCAGCTCAGTTCCAATTTTAATTTACTGTAAATTAAAGCTGGAACTTTCAGATAAAGAGAGAGGCCTGAACACTATGTGTGCCACGTACCACCAAACAAGAGGCAGTGTTTCACTTCCCAGGTGCCCAGATTTCACTGCCGGTGCCTTTACAATCCTCACAGCACAGCAGAGCTTTGCACACTGCAAGTCTCACCTACCTTACCTGCACCTTCCCCACTGCTACATGCAGTGGAAGAGTAACCCTCCCCAGCTCACTTGGTCAAAATTCCCTTACTTCATACCACTCCACTAACAGCTTTATGCCACAAGACTGTCCGACCTAATCCCATGTTGTCTGAGCTTCAGAGATGTTCTGCATCCTCAGCCTGCAGACCACCAGCGGCAACAACCTGGAATAACTTTAAGCTCTGAATGCAAACAACTCTATCAGTGAATTTAACAAGACTTGTCATCTGCTTGAAGATACTCACTTGCTTACAGGATCACAAGCTACGGAACCACTAATTTACAAAGAAAGTGTATTAAGATCATTCTGGATGAAAAAGAAAAACATTACCTATAAAATAACTGCATGATTTCCTCTGATATTTTATGTGGAAAACTGACATTTAGTATCTTTAATTATTCACACAATAGCTATGAAAGAGAAAGGTTTTCTTCCTTGAACGGGAAAATAAACACGGACAAATTCCTCTCACCATCACTCCTACACTCCTAACCAGTGGAAGTTCTGCAGGCAATGGGTTTAGAGCAAGCAGGTGTCCGTCCCCCCCTCAAAAAAAAAAAAAAAAAAAAAAAATCAAAAGCATGGAGGGCAAGCTTCTTAAATAGTTTAAGTCAACAGAGAGACCAGGTACATCCTGCTAAATTATGTTTCTGCTCAAAGTGGTTATTCAGCTTGCTGTGCCAGGAGGGACAGTGGTACTCACAGAACTTTTGAGACCATGGGCCAATTTCCGAAACATTCCCAAAGCCCCCTACTAGCAGCTCACTCCCTTTTAGCTTAAAGCACACCAGCACTTGTTAACCAAGACCAGAACTCTGGTGTATCTCCCGCAGGTCAAGACTGAATTACTAAACTTCATTCAGTTATTTTACTGAGAACTCTATAATAAATATTCCCTTTTACCAAAGTAAAAGCCTCCTAAAGTAAATGGAAGTTTCTAGTAATGGACAAATCTAACAGAATCTCTATTCTCCCCTTGACCAGGCACATTGTTTTTATTATCTTTTTTTTAAGCTACAGGGAAATCTTTCTCTGCTTCCTCTAAAGCTTCTATGATGCCTTTTTCATCAGAAAGATTTCATACCCTTCTCTTCTTTGTAATCTGTCCATGCCAGTTTGACATCAGGCAAGGCCTAAATTTAGTGTTATGCACAAAAATCGAGGTCCGCTCCTCTTAAAGCTGTGGGCAGATTATGATCACCACTTTGTTTCTACAATCAAAATTCCAGGCATCTAAAAGTCTTCAACTCATGAAACTAAATCCAGGTAATGACTGAAGGTACTACCTGAAGCAAGGTCCCCGAATTATTTGTGCTCAGTACCCTTTACTATTACTCCAAATGAAAACAGTCCTTGGCACTTACAACACTCTCATCTGACTCTTACCTGAAAACACAGAAAATTAAGTTCAAAAATCAGTGCATTTGGCATTCAGCTCTGAACAACAGTTTGAAGCCTACCTGCCAGCTTTTTTAATTTCCCAATGCGTTTTTACTTTGTAAAAACTGCTGCACCAATGACTCTACACAGAACATGATCCTTGTCACTAACACCATAAAACTGAAAGCCATGTTCTCCTATGCAACTAGTCTGTCATAAAGAATTTCACTAATTTAATTTGGTGTTTATACTCTCAGACCTACACATACCAACCTCACTGCCCACAAAATCCAAAAACCTGAAATTTGGGTGTAATTCTACAGGAACTGGAGAACAGGCAGAATCCTCCCTTCAAACCATCTCTCCACAGGGGTTATCCCTGCCTTAAGACTAGCTTTGTGGTCATGATATCACACCACAACAGCTGCTCCCAACAGTCCCCTTCAAGCCAGCATGTTTGGGACCATCACTTATCCTATGTCTGCTATACACCGCCTGGAAAAGGTCAAGAGTACATTATTAATCATTCGCATTTATGAGTACTAACCTTACCCCGCATACATGTCTTGTCTTGCTTTTAACTCTGTACACAACAGTACCTTCAAAAAAAATATTACCTCCCACTTCCCCATTTTGGGCCAAAGGCAGTTCAGGGCAGCCATGGGCGACTGTACGAGAAGCGCTCCAAGTGCCATTTATTTTATGTCATCTATGGACGTGACCCACAAACATAGAACCTGTTCTTTAAACTACTGCTTCTACTTCGGTTTAAACTATTTCAAATCCTTCAAAAAGGTGTCCAAACTCTTCCCAGCATACAGATTAAAAAAAAAAGTTGTGTACTTAAAAGCTCACAAATACTACTAAGTTAGTCTCTAAGATTCATCTTGCAAATTGATAGCCACCTGCATTAATCAACGCCAAAAGAGAAAACAGTAACACAGAAAGAACACGGACAGAATTCTAATTAGTTCTCAGTTTTTGTGTTAAAACTGAACCAACTCCTGTTGCAGTAGTACTACAGTTCTGCTAAACTTCTCACTGATTCTTGACCTCCAGAGATTTCCAATTACCCATTTTGTTTATATTTTCCTACTTCTCCTACCACTGAATTTTAAAAGGACTTTACATTCTCATTCAGTTTCTGACCTGTGTGTTGCGCTTTGCATATTCTAGTGTTACTTTGGTTTAAAACTTTTGCCCCAGGTCAATCAGCTGATTATCTTTACAAAACAAGGTTTAAGGAAAAACAAGAAAGGAGAAAAGAAGAGAAAAGAGATCTGAATATGCAGAGTCTTTCAATTTCAGGTTATTCAAACCCACCCCTACATACAAACTTCATTATCTAGCAGTTGCTATGAGCACCTGGAGAAGACATGCTTTTGAGGCACTAAAACCTGAACAAGCATCTTCCATGTAAGAAGTGGCAGCACAAGGACCTCTCTCTTATCAACAACAACCAAGTTCTTTTTCCATGTGTACAGTTTACATACTTACCCGGGAAGGCAAATGGAAATTACAGACAGATGAAGATGAAGCTGTCTCAAAGCCTTTGTCATGTGATAGTGACCTATAAAGTATCAAATAAAGGCACATCATCAGCACACCATGATTTTACAGTATTGCAACTCACCGCAACGCCAACGAGAGGAGTGATCCCAAAACTTGAAACTTGCTTCCTCCTCACCCCCACCCCAGCTAAGTTGTCATTAGAGAAAGATGACAGTCATAGGAAACCATAAGGAACGAACAAAAGATGCACCGTGTCTTTAAAGGGCATCAGGACTGGGCAAATGGAGCAAATCACAGTGTGCAGCAGCAGGGTGGGTTATCTGTCCTCTGTCTCTCTCGTACACACACACATGGACGCATGTTTATGCGCGCACACAGACACATATACATACACGCAGGGATGCATCACGTAATTATTTACATGCACACAGAGAGAAACACGCAAGCATTATCAAAATAAAAGGTACAAAGTTGACCACCATCTGCAAGGAGGCACACCTAACAATAACCCCCGGGAACTTAGACAAGTGAGCGATCAATCCCCGCGCGTGGAAAAGCCAAACAACGCGAAATTAACAAGAACAAGCTGCCAGACTGCAGGTACGAGATCCACCCGCCGAGACAGACAGACAGACAGAGAGCGCGAGAGATAGGGGGACGGACGGACATACGGACGGACGGAAGGCTGCAACGCCGTAACACAGTTTCAGGTAATGCCCGTTCCCCCCCGGCAGAGCCCAGCCGAGCCGCCCGGAGTCCTGCGA
>NW_009927932.1:0-1104 GCF_000696875.1 Nestor notabilis | reverse complement strand
TCTAGGTTATACATTAATATCTTCTGGAAATTGATCATATAAATGAGTGAACAGAAGAGCAGTAAGGGAGTACCATATAGCACAGTATCTCCAAGCTCTGCTATGGACTTCCCGCATTGCTTTGGGCAAGGCTATCAAGACTGCTGTCTTATAATGGTTTATGGAAGAGTTCTGTTTGTATTCAAAGAGGAACCTCAGAAAGTCCCTTCTCTGAGGGTCTAGGTTGTGTATGATTTAAGAAAAAGGGAAAAACTTGGATTTCTATATGACTTCTGTCTATGCCAAAAGCAGTGCTGTGGTTAGATTACATTCTGGTTGTCAATTACAACAGTGAGGTAATATTTAGAGAAATAAAATTGTACGAAGGATATCATGCTTCTTCTTAATAATTTAGTTCTAAGTGGCTAGCATTTTACAGTTGCTTTGATGTGTGCACACCACTCTTCAGGTTGTGTATTAATAATGCTTGAATTATAAGAAGGGAATGCATTCAGCTGCAGTGTTGGATGCGTATAAGCTCTTGAAATAATAACACAATGGGTTTTCTTCATCACAGGAAATGTTAAAGGATGAAGTGCGCACATTAACCTATAGAAACTCAATGTATCACAATAAACATGTTTTTAAAGATAAGATTGTCCTTGATGTTGGAAGTGGCACAGGAATCCTCTCCATGTTTGCTGCAAAGGCAGGAGCCAAGAAGGTACATGGGGTAAGAAGACTTCCTCTCATATTTTGAGTTTGGTTGTGCATTTTGCCTGAGAATGTCTTGGTGACTTACCTTTTCCTGTTTGTCTTGCTTTGAAAGTCTTCTCTCCAAGCTCTTGTATGGCTTGATTTACAGTACTTTAGCGTAGTTGTCTTGCTTTCTATGACTTGCGGTAGTGTGCCTTTTCCGAATTCACATACAATGTCTTTGCTGAGTGTGAATCTTTGGTGATCTGCTACATCTCCATATTTCTTCTTGGCTGCAAAAAACAATATTCAAGGGACTCACTGATACTCAGAGGAGTCAAAGGAAATATCTTACTTTTTTAAAAATTCTTAAGTTCCGCAACTTTGTAGTCTTGGAACCAAATTTCTTTAATACACTTTTCCTTGTAC
>NW_009927931.1:0-22750 GCF_000696875.1 Nestor notabilis | reverse complement strand
TGGGGCTGTTCAGCCTGGAGAAGACTGTGTGTGGACCTCATAGGAGCCTTTCAATATCTGAAGGGCGCCTATAAGGATGCTGGGGAGGGACTCTTCATTAGGGACTCTAGTGGTAGGACAAGGGGGAATGGCTTTAAAAATTAACAAGAAACTTAAACAGGGGAAGTTGAGATTAGATATAAGGAAGAAGTTCTTTACAGTGAGGGTGGTGAGGCACTGGAATGGGTCGCCCAAGGAAGCTGTGAATGTTCCATCCCTGGAGGTGTTCAAGGTCAGGTTGGACAGAGCCTTGGGTGACATGGTTTAGTGCAAGGTGTTCCTGCCCATGGTAGGGGAGTTGGAACTAGATGATCTTAAGGTCCTTTCCAACACAAACCATTCTATGATTCTATGATAATTTCTCTCATGGCAACGTATCAGAGACTCCAGGCACACAACTCTCTAGCAGCTTCTGATTGTTTTGTAAAACTTACGACACTGTAGATTATCCTGCGTAACAGAGACCACAGCATTCCACTCTAGAAGGCAGACTTACTCAAGTTTCTTGTGACTGGAGAGCTGTAGGAGTACCTTTGGCTAAATGGCACCAAGAACAATGTTTTCTTTTAATTTGCACTATTGGTATAGTATATGAGTCATAGACTTGTGATTGCTGTTGGGAAAGTGGGCGAGATAAAACACTTGAAATGAAGAGAGATTTTTGGTCATATCATGATGTTAGAATTAAAATTTAAGCTTATTCCTGAACATTTGGTGTTCAAAAGTGACCTGATGTGAAAACCTAGAGTACACTTTTTGATAGTTTTGCTCTCCGTAGTCTCTATATTTCAGCTGAAGAAGTTTTAAGTTGTCTAGCTTTTGAGACGGGAGAGAGGTGAGGAAGGTTCCCAGGACTTCAAAATTTCTAAATAGAAGTAATACAAGAGGTGCTTCCCCAAATGAGTTCTTCTAAGAAGGCTAGGATCCACCTCTCCCTAATTAAGTTCTGCAAATTTGCTGATAACTGACAAGTTAAGCTGGTAATAGCTCAGTAATTATGTTTAGCTTCTGCCAAAGGTGATACTTTCTCACTCAGTGTCAGGCTAATAGTTGTGTGGATTGTGGTTTCCCAAGCAAGCATCTGTGGAACTAGGAGAAATTAGGTTAGACCTCATGCCTAACTTGGCAAATAGAGAATATTTTGTGTAAAGACACCTGCTGTTTCAGTCACTCCACTGCCTAGATGTTACATATCCTTCTTTTTCTTTTTCTTTTTTTTTTGCTATGTCTATAAAACATAATAGATATTTTTGGACTGGTCTGGGAACTTCACATCACTTTAGCTAAATTAGAAGGCTGTACAAAAGAAGCTAAAATGTAACTAATATACAGCTCCCTCATAAAGGGAAATATCAGCAGAGGGACCTTACTGTGAATGATGATTAGCTTCACTGTACTGAATTGTTTCTTCAGCTTCAACAAAAAGGGCCGTGGGAAACATAAATTGCAACCTTGAGGCAGAATCCCTTTGATATTCAGTGAACATGAGAAATTAATCTGATTTGCTCATTAAGGGGCAGACAGGAGGGAAAAGCAATGAAGCATGTCAGCACAGGGCTACTTTGTCATTTGGGTTTCTTAGATAGACTCCTTCAGCAGCTGTATCCCACCCTCATCTTTTGATCCTGGTCCCTTCAGCATCTCCCATCATTTTGGCTGAGGCAGAGCAGGAGTGAAAGGGAAGGTGACAACACAGGCAATGTGCCTGCCTGCCCATGTATTGCACGTGTTGCACACACACGGCGATGGGCCCCTGATTAGACATTTGTACGCATAGCACTCCTTCTAGAGACCACAGAGGTGGTGAAGATAGTCGGGCTTGCAGCACGTTCAGGGGGCTCGGGTGCCCTTTCTGGTTCTACAAAGCTTATCCTTCCCCAGTGACAGCTACCTATACAAAGAAGAAAGTAGAGTTGTAGAAGTTGCAAGTGTTTGGCATCCGACTTGCTAGCCCACGGTTACTTCAATTAGTTGTTGACCAGAGGAGAACACTAACAGACGGTTCACCTACGAGCAAACACCAAAGACAAAGAAATGGACAATTCAGGTAAGAAAGAGCAACACGTCAAGCCCATGTACCTACTGACAGTCAACTTTAATTTCCATACACACCTGTGGAGAAGGACAGTCCACTCTCAGTAACTTTCCCTTACTAAGGCAGAGAGTAAGCTTTTGCCGCTCTCTCCTGTAAAGGTGCTGCACAGCAAGAAAGCCTGGAAGAAATGAATAGAGGCCATTCCTCCTTCCGTTTTCAGGCACTGAAGCTATTGACTCTTTAATCAGTGGACATATCTCACCCTTATCCAAACACCGTATGTCCCGCAGTGGCTGCATGTGCCAGCCAGTCTTACCAGGCTTTGTGCCAGCAGCCACACTCCACTGATTCCTGGCACCCAGGAAGCTCATGTGCAAGTTCACTGATGGATCATCTTTTAATTCTGTGCCTGAGAAAAGAATATATTAAGAGAAGCCAGGAAGAAATACAACACATTTGGTGTTTTTGAAGCTGCACTGGGCAAATGCATGGGCTTGCCACACGTTTCCCTGGGTCCATATGGAGAAGGAAAGGCTGATAAGCTTACAGTTGACTGACTTGTAACCCACCAGGACAGTGATGGGAGCCAGCTGCCATCTGAAAGTGTGCAGGGAGGTAGCAAAAGCTATGGGGAAGCAGACAGACTCTCTTTAACTGGATTAGCTGCTTGCAGAATATTATATCATTCTTATCTCCTCCCAGTTCCAGGGCTTTCCTGACACTGGTGTGTTTTATGATCCTACTCTCACTAGATTAATATTAAAGAGCAGAGGAAGCATAAAAGAGATTAATGATAGCTCTGAGGCAAATGCATAGGCTAGAAGAAGAGTGGAATACTGCTGAGGCACCAAGAAACATGGAACAAAACCCAAATATTCTGAAGAGCCTAAACCAAATGTTACAGTATTCACATTTCACATCGAACTACCAATGAGCATTCATTTCAGGGTACATAGACAGACACTGGAGTTAGTTACATAAAGCACTGGCAGATCTCTCCAGTAACTATCAAATCTCTCCTTAAAAGAAAGCCATTTAGGAGTAGGCTCATAAAGTTTCTGGAAGGTAAAAGTGAAACCATGGAGAAGGTATTTTAAAGCCCTAGAATCTAAAAAAGACACATTTTCAGGTGTTCTAACAGTTTTTCTTTTTCCTCCCAACAGCATGCCACTCCTTACTTCATGTCCCCAAGCCAGAGGTAAACTGATTTCAGTTCAAATTAGCACAGTCATTTGGGCTGGCTTTCAAAGGTAAGCTTAGCAGGTGGAACTGTTATCTTCCTTGAAAGGCAGAACCATGTTGAGCAGATCAAAACACAGCTGTCGTCTTTACATTAGCCAGCCAATTCCCAGACATGGAAAGGCCTGGTCCAGATCTGCCCTTGCATCTAAACAAGCCTCCCAGCTTCTCCAATTCCACTCAAGAAAGGGAGTATCAGCATCTCAAACTACCTAGAAACAGAGGATGAGACGCACTATTTGGGCAAAGTATTGAGCGCCCACATAATTTCAACCACCTGAACAACTTGGTTAGGGGTAGTCTTCAAAACACTCATACACTTGCATACTTTCTTCAATCCACCTTTGAACCACAGGACAAGGTGACTCCTGAAGCACTAGTGGTGTGGTATAATGTCCAGGTTCCTCCAGCGAGGAACATTTTGAAAAGAAAAGAATGGTTTAATGCCCACCCCCCCAGTGTAAACTGCTTCCCAGGTTTCACCTGCATAGACACCTCCCAAGTTTGCCACTTTTTCTGTTCAAGCTTGTCTACAGCTGCTCTTCATTTTGAATGCAAATGAAGATCAGAAACAAAAGGGCTTTACAGCCTGCATACTTTAGACCATGGCTCAGCCCATAAATGTATAGTATTGTTGTAAGTATTTTCAGCCACCTACTAGAATCACACTAAAATATTTCTGAAAGTACAGCTCAGTGCAGTTTTTTCCCCTTGCTTACTTGAAAACAACAAAAGATGGAGCTGTCATTCCTTCTCGCAGTGTTGCTCTATGAATGAGACTTAGCAGGGAACACTGAGGGTCTCACAAGCTTTCAATCCCTGTGCGCACAGGGTCTCTGTTGCAAGCTGTAGAGCAGGACATTAGAACATTGAGTAGTAGGGGTTTGCAAACAAGGCTTATGGGAGCTTCCATGTTCAAAGGTATCATGGAAGGTGCTGTGTGATCCCAGTAAGGTGATAGCAGCCACAGGCAGCACAAGCAATTCAAGCCCTAGCTAAACTCCTCTGCTTCAGATATATCCTAGCATGGTCTTCCAAATTGGTTTCACCCACCATACTAACCCACCCCAGCTGCTCAGGGGTGGAAAGTTAGGGTGGCTGCAAGAAGTTTGGGAGCTGGGTTGGAAATGTGGGATCTGAGAAAAGATAGTAGTAAAAGGTGTGGGTTCAAGAGGTGCATGTGAAGGGTACTGTCAGGGTGATGAGGCTCTGGAGTGGAGGGTTGTGGGTTTTGAGAGAGTGTGATGCTGGAGGAGACAAGAATGGGGTTCTTGGTCTCTGTTTATTTAGGCTCTTCAGAATATTTGGACTGTGCCATTAGGTTTTATTTTGTTTGATTTCAAAATATAACAGATATAGCCTTTAAATCGTGCTTAAGATTCGGCATTGCACAAGGCTGAACTAACAAAGGCTGGTCTTGGGTATAACTGTGTAGGTGATGTTAGGGAAGAACCCATGTATGTGATTAGTGAGATGGAACATTAAATGTGCTCATTTTCAAAATTACCGTGTTGGATCCACGTACTCATCTTATAAGTAATAATTCTGAAGGTCAATCTTTATCCTCAAGGACACTCATACAGACTGTACTGTCTTTCTCAGAGATACAGGGTATATTCCTGCCGTTTGAATGCACTGGTAGGAAAGTCTCAGAGGCAGTTAAAGCTGGGGTTAGATCTTGAATTGCAACTCCTGGCTGCAAACCACACATACTAAAACAAACATATTCCACTAGATCAAAAGTAATATATATCACTTTGAAGCATTCAGTTTTTCATTGAGAAAAAATGTTCATATCTAGCTGCAGGTGACATTTAAAAGACAGTCTATTTTTTTTTAAATAAGAGCAAAGAAGAATATTTAAATATAAATCTTAAATGAAAATAAGGGTATTTGAAGCTCATCACAAGAATTAACTAGCCCAGAGCCATACCAGTGCTTCTGCCAACCCCTCATGTTCATTTGCTTTGTACATTTATACACAAACAGAACTGCAGCCTGACCTAGGACAGATCTCACCATATGTAACTGAGAGAAAGGTGAATTCAATGAATGAACCTAAGGAAAGACTTCAATTCAAGAAACTGGTGTAAGCATTCAAAGATCTGCTTCTTTGTAGAAAAATTAATTTCTGCATAAAAACTTTTGGGGTAGAAAGAAAGGAAAATGCAACTTGGCTGAAAATGTTTTGATGTTCATATCTTTATAAAAATAAATTTAAAAAAATCCACGGGTATTTTCAACAAATGGGCAAATTATTCAGCACTTAAGCAGTTGTTTGTTTTGAAGCTCTTTAGATAATATTCAACAGCTGTTTCTTTTGTCTAATGGTTCTGAAACACCAAATGCCAATTTTTAAAAACCTTCACCTTTGAACAACAGTAAAAGTTCATTACAGTTCCCAGCCTAGAGATTCCATATTGGTCCCACAGTTTAAAGCAGATTTCAAAGAACAGCTTTGGATAAGAGAGGAAAATGGTGATAAAGAAAATGAGAAGTCCTTTGTGTTGTGCTGACCACTCCCAGTGTCTGTTTCTTAGGATTTGCACAACACACAAATGAAGGAGGAGACAAATATTTGTGTTCCTGGTATTTGCTAGCACTGCCACCAAAAAAACCCTGAACTATGCACTAAGATCCTTCTTTTATTGACATACTCATCAAGATGTGACACTGATAGGTGAGCTATGTGCTATGGATGATCTTGTTGGGCTGCACCATTTTGTAAGGGCAAAGTGTGTGCAGATGTCAAAGGGGAAGAAAGGCAGAAAATGCTTCTTTTTGCATGGCACATATTCTGTTTGCAAATGTCAAGATAATCCCAGTGGCAACAAGAGGGAGAACTTTTTACATTTAGTAACATTTATTTCTGCATTCGGTATCAAGTACATAAGTGCAAATATTCAGAGTCCATAATTAAGTCCATTAGGAACTACAGAGTATGTAATACAAATTGTAATAAATTTAACATGCTGGAACTTTCCAGTTACCATACATGTAAATCAGCCTGTCAATCCTTTACGACAAAAGTACTGGGTTTTGTTTTCTTTTTTTTTTTTTGAGTTATACAAAACTGATTACCATAAGTACCGATTACTGTTTATTTTATTTGTGCTGGAAAACACTAAAACATCAGTCTACAATTCTATATAGTTAATAAAGATGAATCCAACCAGCAACCCAGTGACGTAGAAGCAATTTTAACTATTGCATCAGTGCACTAAGCAGGAAAGCCCCTAGCCACATGTAACATTAAAAGTTATAGAAGCAATGCCAATAGAAGAAGGAAAAACACTAAAAAAATAAAATAAAAAGGTCAATATTATTTAGGCTCTCACCATCATGCACTTTATAAGCAACACAAAAAACCACATCTAGTACACTTTTCTCTTTACTATACTTTAGTGCTTGACACAAGTGATTGCAAATATTCTAAGTGCAGAAGCAGCAGGGGAAAAGCACTGCTTCCGAGTCTTATGTTTCTAAGATTATGGTGTGGAGAAAAAAAAGAACAATAAATTTGCAGTAAAGTGTAAGAACAGAGCTGTTTCACTCCAGATTCCCCTATTATTCACTACTGTAGTCGATGAATTCTTGATGTCTGCTTTACTCTGCCTTTCTCTTAGCACCTGGGATTTTAGCTTGAATCCTAGAAACAAAGAAGAAAAAAGAAAAAGAGGATTATATGGTGAGGCAGCTATTCCATTCCAGTGGATCCTGATTTGGAGTCTTATCCGGGGGTAATCTCTAGCTTGTGTTCAGTGTGTTGTCACAACAGGTGGACTAGCATCTAATAAGAAAAAGTGGTGAAGCCCAATCTGTGTGCTCTGACAGGCCCCTACTTGTAAATGGCCCAGTTTTTGGTGGTTCATGTAATCATGGGATATGCTCAGTGATACTCTCCTCCCTTCATTATTCTACCATGGTCTCTGTTATACTGGAAGTCAGGAATGAAGCAAAGAATTTTCAGTACAAACTTCTAGTCCTGCCCAAGGCTAAGGGTTTTGCTGAATCACAGAAATATTGGCTGGAAAGGATCCCTGAAAGTCTTTGAATCAACTTCCTACGTGAGGCAGGACTATCGTCAATGCTAAATTAGGTTGGCCACAGCTTTGTCTTGCTGCATCTTGAAAACCTCCAAGGAAGGACATTCTGGCACTTCCCTGTGCAGCCTGCTGTGCTGCTGTCCTAAACTCCTAGTGAAAAAATTTCTCCTAATGTCCAGCATCAACCTCCTAAGTTGAGTTTATGTTGTTGCTCCTTGTTATAACATCTCCCGAAACTTAGAAGGGTTTTGCTTTATCATTTTGTAACTTCCCACCAAGTACTTATAGGCTACTATGAAATGACTCCTTGGCTCCCTCCTTACCAGGCTAAACAAGCCCGGTTTCCTCAGCATCCCTTCACAGTCACTTGATCTCTGTACCTCACAATTTTTTAAGTGTTTAAGGCCAGGTTGGATGGTGCTTTGAGTAACCTGGTCTAGTGGAAGCTGTCCCTTCCTGTCCATGGCAGCAGGGTTGGAACTATATGAATTTTAACATCTCTTCCAGCCCAAACCATTCTATGATTCTATTTTTAACCTTCCACTGGGTACCTGTTACTCAGCCAACTTCTGCAAAGCTACGGACATAAACTGCTGAGATGCACAGGATCCACTGTCCAGACCAGTCACCCTGCTTCAGTAATTCTCAAGTTTTGAGAACTGTGTTTAGATCCCCACTGCACCCTTAGAGAGTCCACAAAAGCTTTTGATACAGGAAACACATTAGGAACTAGAGCAGACTGCTTCAAATATTCCAGCCAGGTCTTTTTGCTGTTCCATGCTGGTTTGAGACACTCAAGATCATGGTGCTCCCAGGTATTTTCTTTCAGTGACAGGGCAGTGTTCTAATTCCCACTTTGTTTGTTAATCGTATTATTAACTCTAAAGGACAGAGACCCTGAATGCAAAACCCCAGGCTTGGAGTGGTCAGTGGGGAAGGGAGTTAACATATTCTTTCCTGTTTGTCTTGGCCAAGTAAAAGTACAGACATCTGTCCCTGGTTTGGCTGCTCTGTCTGCAGCTCCCCCAAACGGCAGGAGAGGTGAGAAGGATGTAGGGTCACAGCTCTGCCCTTCGACTATGCTCAGCTGAGAAGGGCTGTTTCTCCAGGGGTCTGCCCTTCTGCAGCCTCTTACATGCTGGGAGCTGGGGAGGGTATCACTCATTGGGCACGTTGTCCCCACGACCACCCAGGGTACCGCAACCTTGCAGCAAGACTTCTGGCCAAGTCTGCTGCTGAACTCACTTTGCCACGACAGTGTTTATGTGGGTCCGCACAAGTCCCAGGTACTGATCAATCTGTGCCTGCAAAGAGCAAAGGGAGACCAAGTCAATCAGGCACCAAAGCAAAACCACCCAGACACCTGAACCTCACCAAGTGGACAGACTTACCTGGTACTTGTCGTATACAACAGGGAGAGTAAACATAGACACCACAGCTGAGGAGAAAAAGAGCACACTGTTAAATTCCTGTAGATCAGATTCCTCCAGAGAAGAGACCTACTTCAGTGACAAACACACATCATGTCACTTGGTCAGCTGATCCACTAGGGATCTTTGTGTTAGAAGCAAATTTTGCTCAAACCTTCCAAAAATGGAATTTCCCATTGCTCTAGGACTAGTAGCTGCAAAACCATAAACCACAAATTAGTTCTAGCAGGAGGGACAATGTAATGGGAATAATGAATATTTACCAGGAAGGGAAAAAGAAGTTGATGGTTTAACTGTGAGGAAGGCACACTGAGGATGGGCTGTTTTGTCTAAGCAGAAATCACGAGGGAGGTAAAAATAGATTTTAAAAGAAATGTTGATTTTACCCATTATCAGAAGAGTCAGGCCATTGAAGAGGGCTCCCACATAAGTCAGCAGCCACATTAGTACTGCAAACTAAATTAAAGACGGATCATTATATCACCTCCAGTGTCAGCGTAAGAAGAAATTAGTTCTCTTAACTAGCTAACACAACAGTACATTAGCCTTTTTTAATGTGTAAGGGGAGTAATTAAGTAAGGCACATTAGGAACTAGGTATTTTTTCTGGGTGTAAAAACCCCGTTCTCCATTCTGCTGTTCACTGCTTCTCACCCTCTTAGCTGAGCTTTCACATATGTTTAGGGCTTAACTGAATACATTTAGGACTCTGCATTGAGCATGACATAGGCAGATTTCTGCATCCAGTTTTGATGATGGCAGGGGTCATCCCATATAGGTTAATCACAGCCCGACAGTGATAAACCCGGTGACTGAAAGCTCTTGATGCTGGGAGATGGGTACATTTTTCTAAAAATCTTCAATAATTTAGGAGCCTAACCTATGTCTTCTCTCTTAATGATCTTCCCTTTGCTCTGAAGAACAGCTACTTGGGTGTAAGGCTGAAAATAAATAATTATTTCAGAAGGAAGGAAAAGAAGACCTTTGTCCATAGCAGGAAATGCCACCATTAGAGGAAATCCAGATTAACAGAGCTATTAGAGGGGAACACACTATTTTGTGGCAAAGTAATACAAAGCATAACACAGAGATGCTTCTAGAACTGCAATGTGGCTAAGCTGGTCCTTTTATAACTCCTATATTACGTATCAATAAATTCAAATGCAGATTGCCAAACTTCTAAACTGTTGGAAGAAAGCAAGTCAGAAATCAGAAAGGGGAGCAACTTTTATATTTGGAACTACACAAACCTAGATTTTATGACAACATCGTCAGCATGGGAAGCAGCACTTTGAAATGCAGACTGATCCTCTAAAGAGGGGTTAAAAATATTTAAAGCAATCCTACTTTTAAAGAATCCACGAGGTCCTGAACGAGAAAGAGTCTCCTCAGCTCTTTGACTGTGCTGTTGACGTATAGCTGGAGACAGTCTGTGTATTTCTGAATCTGGTCCTGTGAAAGATTCATTTCCATCTCCAAGTAGGCTCTGCCAGAAACACAAGTCCAGTTACAAACCCAGGCAGGTTCACCTGTCCGCCACACTTGTGACTGTCTACCCCATCATTCCCTCCTCCCCAGGCCACATTTTTTCATGCTGGAGCAACATGTGCCCTTTCCTGCAGGCACAGAGCCACCAGCACACATTGTCTTCACCTTGCATGACCCACCTTCCTGGGCAATTGCGAGCTGCACAGTGGCTGTTTGCCTGCGTCCTCGCCCTCTCCCCATACAGAGCCTGGTCTTAAGGGGATCTCTCTCTTTAATCCACCCAAAGGGGGATGCAAATCCTTGCTGGAGGGAACTTCCCAACAAACTTCTGTGCAACGCTGCTGTGGCAGCCTCTAGAGGAACGAAAGCTGCTGTCTTGCCATGTGTCATCTTTGGCAGCAGTGCACCTTCTCTCTCCTCCATCCTCTACCTGCCCTGCACCTCCCTCTGACCTATGCCCATGTCTTGAGTTGCATCTCAGAACTGACCCAAGTGAAACAGAAGGAGCAGCACTCCAAGAAGACTGTTCTATAAACCAGTTCCATGACCTGGTTTACCAGCTTGTTGGCAGAGGAAAGGAGAAAGCATCAGTGCTTTCCTGGAGCAAACCACCCAGACCCTGCAGAGTGTGGGGAGGGCATTGGCACTGGCACCAGCACCATCACCGAGGGTTGTGGATTGTCACATCACAGCCAAGCAGTGCTGGCGAAAAGATATAAATAGTTTCCCTCTATGGCCAATATATTCCTCCTGCTTATAGAGATACCATATTATCATTAGCTCTAATAAAACTATTTTTCTATGTTTGCTGAAAATTTTATGGATCTTTTGAATTTCAGATAAAAGATTCTCATGTGTCAGAGGACAATGGCTTTTGTATTGTTCGTTTTCCCCCCAGGATCTAACCAATACAGCCTTACAGCTCTTGAGGCAGGGGACAACAGAAACAAATATTTTCCCTGTTTTCACCAAGAAAAGAAATTTATCCATTATAAAAGCAGCAGGCAAAAAAACTTGAATTGCCACTGGGAATGGGTCCTTTGCAAGGTAAGTGGCCCCTGGCCATGACTGCAAAGCACTCACTTGAAGGGGTGGCCCTCGTCCGTCTTCTGCACAGCCTGTAGGACCGATTTGTAGATTCTGAAGCTAATGGTGGCCGAGAGGCCGGCAAGGGCCAGATAGGCCACGACACTGACGACGCTGAACTGGGTCAGGGAGAAGAGCAGCAGCAGGAGGCTGCCGAAGACGATCCCTGTCTGCTTGATGTCACGCCAGTACAACAGGTCAATAGCTGGAGAGAGAAGACCAACGTGTTAAAGGCAGGAGCTGGAAGAGCAGGATGGCCGCCGTGGCCACTGCGATGCTCAGAGTCCTTGCAGAAGGGTAAAGGAAGGAGTGATGCTCCTGCTCATATCACCATCAACAGGAACTCCTCAACAGAAGCAGTGATGTGAGTTCTGTGGTGCACTGAGGAAATTACAAGCAATGACCTACTTGAAATCCTTGTATTTCATGTATCTGCATTTTGGTTAGATAAGATGGATGAATACCTCCAGCCACGGCGCAATGGGTCTCTTACAGCAGCAAGGCAAATGCAAGCTGGGCGTTGTGTTGTTGGCAGGGTTGTATGGAAGTTTTCAACCTAGCTTGTATTTCCTTACTCTGGAAACTCTGGATTGGTTTTATTTTGTCGCAAGTCCAAGTGCCAAATGCTTAATCAAAGCATTTTCAATTTTTGGTTGTTGATAAATGAGTGCGAAAGTTTGGGGTTAGTCACAATAAAGCACTTTCCCAATCAAAGTTTTGACAATATGGTTTTGTTATTTCATAAGTTTTGAGAAAGGAAAAGACTCCTGGTTTTACCACTGCTTATTAGTTACACAGTAGGAAGGCCCCATTTTTCAGATGGGGCCTTAAAATACAGAATAAATTCCTTTTGCTACTCAAATCCAACCATCTCAGAAATATATACAAAAAAAAGCTTTCTGGCTTGTTAGATAACTTTCCTTGTTTAGGTCCATGGGAGGTGGTAGTTAGAACAAAGCAAGTGCAGAAAACCATTTTCAACCAATATATTTTTACATTTGAAAGCAGTTAATTTTGACAGTGTTTTTCACCCAGTTTGTATAGTTATTCCAACCCCTTTAGTAACCCTCTTACCATCAGGAATAGCCATTATAAAAGCAAAATTTTATGAAATGGTAGCTGAATATACTGTCCACAATGGGGAATTTAATTTCTGTACACCAACAACCTGTTTCTGAGAGGACTCTTCATCCAGCCAAAGGACATGCTCATGACAATCTAAACAAAACAGCTTTAATTTCACACACTGCACAAGTCCTCATGAACAGCTTGCACACAACACCAGCCAAACAGATTTCATGGATGCCACTTGTCAAATCATTCTGAACAAAGAATAAATTCAGGAAAATTGCAATCTGTTAAAAAAAAATTGCAAATACAAAAAGAAACAAAATTAATCCAGCCTAGTAGTTCTTACCATCTAATCTCCAAAACCTGTGAGTCATCATGGCATGTTTGCCTTGAGTCAATGAGCTATATTACTCATTACTATCACACATATTAGCATTGCTTTTCAAAGTAATGGGCTTGAATGCAAAAATGGCTATTACCGAGCTCTTTTCATGCAACATCCTACTATATTCTCCATCAATATACACAATAGCTCTTCCACATTTCTAAGTGCCAGCCTTCAGCACTGGACCTGTGATCAGAGCATGCATGAAATTGTTGCATGGAAGGCAAGGGATGGAGGAACTTAGCAGCGTATGTGGAAGTCATGGGTGCTGACTTTACAAACCAGGACCAGGCCAGAGTCTTTCCACATATATGCCCAGGTTTCTTTCCCACAGAAACCCAGGGGCATGGACTAGGGAAAGCTCCAAAAACGCAGTTGGAGCATAGTTAGAGCATGCACCTATATCAGGGGATTTAGCAGCGTCACAAATTGTGTACAGTGTCGGGGTGCTGGAGTATGCGACTCGCAAACCATCCTTACAAAATGGCATCCAGTACACAAGTATGCAGGTTTTACCATTTTTCATACTCTCTTTCAGTCAAGGCGCTGCAAAACTCTGCAGCACAGCATAGCAACTGGGGTGCTTTTACCAGTAAGCATTTTGACAGGCAGTATTCACAGCCCAGTCATTTTTGTGCTTAAGAACTTCTCTGCCAGAGGATGATATCAATTCGTACAAATCTCACTTTTGAGATACTTAAACTTTATACCACACAATACCTTCATGCTCAGTGAAATACGCACAGGTGAGCTCATGCAGGATGCTATACTTGGAACATCATCTCCTGGTGAAAGAAAAATGCCACGCACCAGGGGAAAACGCTAGGTGGAACACAGGTAGTAGACAGGCAAACAAATGAGAGCTGAGCCAGAAAGTACAAAAGACCACTTACGTAGACTTCCCTAAGACAATCCCAACTGACGATAAGACCCAAAGAGAGCAACTAAGACCCCTTTCTTTCCTTTGAGAATCTTCCATCTCGTATTCCTGCAGACTGGAAGCGGGCTGTATTCTTGCGCAGAAAGATGACAAACTGCTTTTTCCTATTCCCCTTAACAACGAAGATGCTGAATGACTCAAGACTGACTTGACCAAGTGTGTGTATATCCTGAAATGTGCCCCTTTCTGCTATGAAGTGACTGGGATATTTACTAAGCTGCATCAGGTGAGGAAAGGCTTGTCACTACTCAGTGAGATGGACAGAGGCCAACTGACACAGTTCTGGGGATCATGCATGCAGGAGAGAGGAGATGAAAAGGCAGCTGACCTCTTTCACCAGCCAAATGAGGCCTGGGAAAGATTTATCCTGTGTCTTCTAGACCTGAGGCAAATATTCCCATGTGCATGGAAAAAATATGTGCCAACTGCTAGGTGGAAAGTCTCAGCACAGAGGAAGGAGATATGAGTTGAATGATTTTTATGTGGCTGTTCAGGTGTCCAGGTCCAGCCTGGGAACACACACACACACACTCACACCCTGCAGTGAGGTCAAGTTTGTATTTTCAAGGGCAGGAACCAAATCTGTGTTTTCCTTGTCTCTCCTGCAGGGATGGGGAGCTGCAGCACTGCCATGTCCAGCTGTTCAGGCCAGACTTACCACTCCTTCAGCCATTCCTCCTCTTCTCCCTTAGGGAAAAGGGGGTGAGTCAAACCGCCTCGCAAAGGCAGTGCAAGAGAGAGATGAACGTCATGGTTTCTTGGTCAGGGAAAGGGGAGAAGGCGCATTCAGAGCTAGAAATCAGTGGAGACTTGTGGGGTACAGCCATGGTCGCTGGGCTTCCTTGGAGAAAGCACTACTGTTTTGGCTAACAGTCCTCAGAGATTTGAGCTGAATCGAGTCCCCTGATTTATGAATTTTGTGAATTTAGATGCTGCTGAAAACACCTGAGCTATGTGTCAGAACCATGTTTGCTCCTTTAGTTGCAGCTGCAGTCACTTCACTGGGTGCAGAATCCCCTAGCTGAGATCCTTTGCCGGGCTTCCTCAGGTTGCCATTTTCTTCTGTAATTACTTACACAGGAACAAAAGTACCTGTCACGTCAGTGTCTGGTCTTGTAAATAGATACCAAGGGGCAAAGGAATGATGCCAGGTTGGATGGGGCTTTTAGCAACCTGGTCTAGTGGGAGGTCCCTGCCCATGGCAGGGGGGTTAGAACTAGATGGTCTTTAACGTCCTTACAACCCAAACTATTCTATGATTCCATGACTCCATAAAATTTGCTCCTTCACCATCAGGTGAACCAAGAACTGGGTGCATTAACCCCCTCCATACCATTTTTTTTTAATTATTCTGAATGGGATGAGGTTGTTCACCACATTTATATGTCTGCATTGAATTACATCTCATTCTATATTCATATAAAACTGATTAAGATAGCTAACAACTCCCTCAAACACTCACTGACCCCTCAGGTTTACTGCCCTTAACAGGTCATAGAATAAAAGATCCTAGAGTGGTGAAGGGTCCTGCAAACTCTGGGTGTGTTGCAGACATGGTGTATGGTGTGTGTGTGTGTGTGCACAGCACTGCACAGACCCAACTACAATGGCATGATTCTGAGCAATGCATGCTGAATATGCATGAAGCAGGAGGCTGGTGCCACGTGAGCCTGTTGATATGTGATGTGCATACAGTTGGACAGTGGGTCAATCTGCCTGGTTAAGCAAGATACACTGCTGAAAGCCAAAATGCCAGCTTCAAACCACCTAAGGTTTGCAGCTAGGATTTGCAAACAGGGTTTGGAAAACAGGCACTGAAAGCAGCCTTGGTTCATGGAGGTTTGGGTTCCTTCTGTTTTAAAAATCACAGATGTAAAATCCAGACCATGCCCATTAACATGCAGAAGCTGTTCAGCTGTAGCTTTCCATGATCTCCCTTTAGCCTCCTGGAAGGAGAGAAGCAGTGTCGGTCACTGCAGTCTTTACAGTAACACACACCAGAGCCCTGGCTCATTTGTGGAGGTATAAAAGGACTCTGGGTTTTGCCAGAACTGCCTCAGGCTCAAAAGTATTTGTATTTATTAAGGAGGATTTGCCAGCCATCTCTAAGACAGCAGTGCTGCAGGTCACTGCAACTGCCTTTCAAGAATTTTTCTGGAGAACATGGCTGATGAGCTATTTATCTGAAAGTATCGCCTGCCCATGTTTTTAAATGACAGCAGAACTTGTAAAATGCTACTCAAGTAGCCTTCCATTTGAAAGAAAATGTTTTCAAGGGTGCCAAATCACTGTCTCAGCTATACTTTATGATGTAACTTCATCCCATTAAGCTAATGTGAGTCGTCCATTTGGGGCCAATACCCAGACTAACAACGCACAAAGGTAAACTCTATGATACAAGCAACCACTTGTAATATGTGTAGCTGGTAAGTACCCATATTTGTGTTGCAAGCTAAAAGTAACCTCATAAATATAAGTAACAGCAGAAGCACACAATGCTTGTGTCAGCCAGGAACTGCTCCTGAGTACAGTGCCTGG
Source organism: Nestor notabilis (assembly GCF_000696875.1). Lineage (NCBI taxonomy): Eukaryota > Metazoa > Chordata > Aves > Psittaciformes > Psittacidae > Nestor > Nestor notabilis. The sequence continues at coordinate 6,454 of NW_009927931.1, read as the reverse complement.
AAGATCTCCCAGCTCTCAACAGGCTTTCAGCAGAAAATGTTTCGGATCATCAATATTTGGCATCAAAAAAGCCAGAAGGCAGACCTGGGGTCTAGAAAGGGTGGTGCTGGAAGTAAGGGGTGAACAACTTGAGACAGCCAATGTGGACTAAGTAGTGATGCTCCTGAATCCATTCTTGTTGGGAGCTGGAGGAAACATGGATGGGGCTCTGGTGGTTTACATGGTCCCCAGAAGCACCATGGTGTGGAGCAACTGCAGTCCAAGGCTCCTGAGAGGAGATCTCAGAGGGAGAATAGAGGATCCAAACTAACTTGTAAATAAAATATCCTCATGCCTTCCTACTCCTGCATGGTTATGTTTCTGAAAAATATTTCTGAAAGAGAAATAGGGATCTTTCCATTCCATGTCTCAAAGAAAGCATTTCAAGATGAAAATTAATGAAGATCAGTGGAGGACAGACTGGACAATTCACATCTTCCACAGCTTCTCTCTCTCTCTGCCTCTGAAAACCTCTGTTCTCTCCTTCTTACCATGCCTGGTTTTCCTCTACTGCAACGACTGTATGAAAAATAAATATGCATCAAAAGCATGTACATGGAAGCTACTACAAAAAGCGTGCGCAAAACCCTTGTATCCAGCCTTAAATGAGGCCCTTTGGGCCTTGATGATCGAATAAAAGATTATATGCTTTTCAGCATTCTAATAATGCCTTTGGATGTGAGCAAGTTGCCTTCCACATAACGGAGGTCTTAATGGGCCTCTGTAGGAGGTAAAATCAATTGGTTGTACAGCTTCATTCCCTATGTAATATTAGTAGTAATGAGAAGTGAGAAAACCCCGTCTACACACAGCCTTTAATTCTGTATACAGGCACATTGTAGTATCATGATTCCATAAATATAAATGGCTTCATAAGACATATCTCAGACTACTGGAATTGAAAAGATCAGGAAACATATTTTAAGAAGGGCAATCTTCTTTATAGCATTGTCACATTGATATTTGACACCAAATGTAACAAACCTGTAAGTCTTTGAATAGATGTAAATACTGCTCACACTCAAAGAAATTCCAGTTTGCAGCTTTAACCACAAGCTGCAGGACCAGGCTTTCCCTTTTCTCACCAGTGAAGGATCCAATGTGGTCATTGCTCTGCTCTCCACAACAGATCTGATTCAAATACAATACAGATGGATACACCATCTAATGAGCAGTCTGGTGCCTTCAGGAGACTGCTGTGATTAACAGCAGAGCCAAGACAAAATATCTGTGCTGCTTCATGAGGCATCTCTCCTTATCCATTATGTCTAGCCTTGAGGGATCTCTCTATACTTCTACCTCTTGTACACACATTGTTTACTAACCTCCTTGTCCTTTACTCAGCTTTTTTCTTTATCATCCACCTGCCCCAAGACTCAACTTGAAAGTTCAGACTTTCTTGGTCCCCAGACTCTGATGAGAGGAGACCTGGAGCAGGAATAGGACCAGGGAAAAGTCTTTATATAAGATGCCTCCACATTATACCCTATTCCACCTGCAAGATCAAGATGTGAGCAGAAAAGTATTGATTGACTGCCATATGTGAGGAACCAGAGTGGGCTTGGGTAGACAGAAGAGGATTGGCAATAAAAAAATCAGCCCTACAACCATACTGCAAGCAAGTCTATTGCATTAGTATTGTTAATAATGTTGTTATTGTTACTATTATTGATGTTGTTGTAATTTTCACGAGAGATGCTTTAAGACCAGGATTTAATAGAGTGGCAGGAGAAAGCCTCCTCCACACACCTCCTGCTCATCAAACAAGATCACTACCTGCTTTGGCCGTTTTTTGTGAAGAATGTTATTGCTCTCACCTTAAGCGAGCAGAAACCAAGGAGACCAAGCAGAGTCCATGAATGCCGTCTCTTAACGCATATAATGCTATGGAGACATTCAGATGTTCTTGATATGCTCTTGGACCGAAATAACAGACCTGGACCCTTCCTAACTATACGCAAACATTTGAAAATATGCAGATTTTCGAAGTGAATGGCTCAGAACTATGTTATTTCTGAGCATTGAATTTGACATGGAGAGAGTATCTCTTCTGATATCAAAAAAGCCTCACCAAACCTCACTTCCCAGAGACTTAATGAAAGCAAAAGCAGCCCTCCAATGTTGCCTTCAACTACTGCCCCATCATCACCCTCTTGCTAGAGTTTAAATAACTCTAAAAAATGAAAAGCAACTCTGAAAGTGGGAAAAAAAACCATGACAAATTTAATTCAAATTTCACAGGAAATCAACTGTGAAATTAGGGAGTCAATTCCTCATAAATTAGTGAACTTTTGTGAAACTATTAGCTAAATAAGTTACATCAGGTTATGGCTTGGTTCTAAGATTTTATCTCTACCAAGGTCCAACATATGAACCAACTACTGGGACAAATCTTGAGCTGCTGAAAAGAGGGAGAGCTCATCTGAGCAAGACATGTGGATCCCAGCTGATAGTTCAGCCCATGGTATTTTCTGGAAAGCACTTAAGGTACCAGCTGGTTGAAGGTATATTCTCATGATAATAGCTGTAATTAGACTACAGAACTGTCAATAAGATTATAGATTAATAGCATGCATCAGTATTATTGCCATTGGACTTCTTTATCAGTCTGAACATGGGGAATGTTGCCATGAGTAGTTGGTGTAGCTTCTCAGCACTCTTTGGAAATCAATTGATGTATCAGTCAGGGATATATCAATTGACATCAAGTCAATCTAGACGATCAGCAAGGAAGCTGGTTGTCTAGAAACGACTGTCAAGAAAATGCCACTCAGTAACTCCAGTCCCAGTGGAGTTATGTCAGCTAGATGGATTTGATGGTGTCTGCAGTCCTTTTCCACATTAAGTTATAATTATAATGTAGATAATATTTAGGATCATTTCTATGAACAGTTCACTGGCCTTTTCCTCTGCATCTTTCAGATTTTCTTTTTAATAAGTCTTGTGGGAGGTTGAAGCTGCAGGAACAAGCATATCACTTATGACCACCCAAAAGATGGCATGTAGAAGAAATAGTGGAAGAGGGAATACTCATGGGGACCAGTCCACTGTCATCAAATAGCTCCACCAAGTTCGGGTGCAAAGACCTTCCTAATCTTCCTAATCTCCAGTAAAGTGTGGGGATGAGTCCTGCCAAGCTGGGCTGAGCCTCTGGGCAAGGCACAGAGACCTGCTCCACCACCTGAACCTGGAGGCACACCTCATCCAGCAGCTCCCCACTGGAAGCTGCACACTGTGATGCGTCATGTAGCTGGCACTGGCTATAGATTGTTACACGGAGGCCCACATCTACCAGCATGCCCAGTTGCTCATGAATTATGCATGGCTCCATCCCAGCCTACTTCAAATGCATCACCTTCCAGTGTGAAAGATGACTTGGGTGTGGAAGTCTGCTGCAATCCCCAAAGCCACCTATGATAACATTTTGAATGAAGCACATGCCCAGCAGGGGCAAATTACTCTTCCGTACCCCTGAGGGGCTGTATCATGAATTACTATAGATACAATCACACTGTACCTGGAGGGTGGACAGGTAAACCACATTGCAATATTTCTAAATGTATGCAGCAGTATCAGTTGCTTGATTGCAAGGAAAATAAAAGTGTGTTGATTTAGTGGGCAAAGCCAAGACTTCACCAAGTGTCCCTGCAGCTTCTTAAGATCCCCACCCAATTTTACACCAATTTTACACCAATTATAAGTACTATAAGGTCAAACCAATGATACAGCTAGTAGTAGGCTTGACTGCCTTTAATTAAAAATTAGACTAACCTCAATGTTGTATCTCCATAATTTCAGTAAAAATATGCTCTGTATTTATTGAGGTTGCATCTGCATCTGTTACATTCACAGACATATTCCAGAGTTTTCAGAGAGGAATCGTAATTCCATTGATAATGAAGCCGGGAAAATTATACAACTCCAGGTCTGCAAGAAACTGATATTCTGGGTTGAGACAGAGACTACATGAATAATAGATATTTAAAGAATCAACGAATCAAGTTTTTAGCCTTCATTCTTCTGAATTTTAGATTTCTTCTATTTTATCTGAGACTGATCAAAGAATTTTGCCAACAGAAATAATATTCTATGACTATTTCATGTTTGCTGCAGGATCATTTTTGAATCATAAAGCACCACCCAAGAGAAAGAAAAGGATATGCAAATGATGGGGAAGTGAGGCAAGTGATTTATTTTAGCTGCGTTGATTTTTTCAGGTCTGGGTTTTTTCCAAATCAGCATGGGGCACATTGTGTTATTTAATTTTCAGGAAATCTACCTCAGTTTCAAAAAGGAAAGCACAGAAGGAGACAAAGCCCACTATCATTATTATTAATTATTCATTATTAATTAAATAAATTAAATAGCAGTATGCCCTTTGTTATTCCTCTCCTTTTAATTTATGGGGTTTTTTTTCTGATAGAGAGAAAATATTCAGTTTGCCTCTAGATACAGGTGGTTCAGCAATCTGACTCAGCAAATTAATGCTTTTATAAGCATCAGCAAAATATTGAGCTCCTCTGGAAAGAAACCAAACAAAAAACGCAAACCCCATCTAACAGGGAAGTTTATCTGATGAAAAGACCCTGAAGTTTGGTTGTAGCTCTCCCATATAAGCTTAACAGATCATGCAATCCTATAGATATCCTATAGATAGAAACTTGATTAAGCTATGGAAAGCCTGAGCTGCTGGAGGCTGGCATTTAACAGGTGCATCTGTTTACTTTCCAGCTACAAAAAAACTTTTTTTTTCCCCTCCTTAAAAACCCCTCGGACTATAAATGCAATTAGGTGCTGAATTAAGACTGGAAAAATATCAGCTCCCCAGAGACAAGTGTCTGTCTGAAAGATTTCCCCCTGCCCTAACCTCTCCTCCCCTCTGCTCCCCAGAAAACACTTTTGGAAGGTTTTCTGGCTTCTGTTACATTAAGCTGTGCTTATGAAATCACGTCTGCGAGCATCTTGGACCCTCTAATGAGATGATGCTATAGAGTAATCTCTCTCCCAGGGACCCTGTTGAAAGCACCAGCATTATGTATTGACTGTTCAGCATAAACACATACCTTAAAATTAAAAAATACATTCAAACAAAGCCTGCCCAAAGCAGACAGCCGCCGGCCTGGTAGGATCAGCCGCTAGCTTTTCTCCCTCTAATCTGCCCACTGAGCAGCGTCACAGAGACTGTCTTTTATCAAAACAAAGGCTGGATGCTGGCTGGGAAGTGTGAAGCCGACTAAAAATGGCTGAAAAGCTGTCCAAGGCACCCGGGAAGGTGGCCAGCCCCACCCAGCACCGACACCAACCTGCTCAAAGTAAGCTGAAAATAAGCCCAAAAAGGAGATGCTATTGTTCCCCTCACCTACTCAACATCAAGACAACATCATCACAGTATTTTGCCCCTGAATGGCTTGGCAGAGTGCTTGCACACATAACGAAAGGATTAATTATTTCTTTTTAAGCAATCCTACAGCAAAGTACAAAGCGGGTGGCAGTGCCACGGCTGCCTCAGTGCTATCGCACTTCATGCCGAAGCTGCGTTTTCTTTGTGTCGACGCTAGGCTAAGCCCTCGCTATGGGTGTGTCCATGGGCAGGATGCACCCAGGCGCCCAACGCAACCGCCTCAAACCCTCACGAGCCCGAGACTGCACAAATTCACCGTCACCCAGCTCTCCTAAAGCCCAAAAGGTATGAAATCATGCCAGCGGCAGCCCGATGGAGAGAGTCGGGGATGAGAAATGAAACTGCTAACGGCAAGGGAGGATGCTTTGGGAATGAGCTGTAAGGTGGGAAGGAAGGTCCTGTATCCTGGATGCTTTCCGGGTGAGACAGCTGGAGACGGGAGAAATACATTCAAAGAACAAAATCAAGGGCTTTTTCTCCTTCTTTCTTAAATTACCCCCAAAGGAAAGCTTCACAGGGAGAGAGAGAAAACAGCATGCAAAGGCCCACAGGTGAACAATGCAAAAATGGATGGATCCTGCCTTTGCCTCCTCTTACATGCAGTCCTTCTAGCATGCAACACTAGAATAGATATAATACCCTGACATTTCCAGTTGCTCCAAAGACAGTCCATCTTGGTGGAATCAGCACTGGCTTGCATCTCGGAGAGCTGAGGAACTGCCGGTCCTTTCGTCGGAGGCACTGCGTTACCAGTCAGGCATTCCCGAGCATGGGTGGGTTAGCGGGTATCGCTCCCGTCTCCCCACTCGGCTCCGGACTGATGCTGTAAGCAGCACAGGCGGAGGGGGGAGGGCATATTGTACGCGCTGCGGTCTCCACTGCAGCAAATCAGCAGTGTGATGTGGTTGCCCTAGGGAGCAGGCTCCTTTGAAAAGGGGATGCAGTCCCCTTTCAAATCAAAAGCTTGTGCTTGGCGGCTTAGCCTCCTAAGCCATGGAAATGGTTAAGGCAACC
>NW_009927930.1:20549-39104 GCF_000696875.1 Nestor notabilis | reverse complement strand
CCCTCTGTGCAACACCAGCGCCAGGCAGGCATGAGAGCACTTTTCATGCATCCCTGGTCAGGAAGCGCAGTGGCTGAGGAGTGTTGGAAGTCAAAGGTGTGCCTTGTCATTGATAAGTGTCATGCTTTGGGAAATAACCCACAGTACTATGCGCCTCCTTTTGCGTATGGTTGATACCAATTCTCAGTCTTCGCATTCTCACTCTTGAGGAGACAGGGCTGCTTTTGCTGTCTTCCTGCTGCTGCTTTCCATGGCTCTGTGGCTTTCCTTTCCCAGACTCCAAGGGATGCTTTTTCAGGCTAACCTGAAGAATTCATCAGTTCTCCTGGCTGCATACGTGCATTGTGTTGATGCTTGTGAGCATCAGCTCTGGAAGCAATTCATAATGTAATTGAAAGGAACATAACAGAAAGTAATGTAAGAAAGCAGTGGAAAGCAAAGGTAGGTAATGGAAAGGAAAGGTAATGTAACTGAAATTAACTGAATGGAATAGAGAAGAACATAACTGAAAGGAAAACAACAGGAAGGAAGCTAACATAATAGAAGAAAGACAGAAATGTAACAGAAATGGAAATTTTGCAGCACTTGAGTAAATAAGATTATTATTGACTGTGTTAGTGACGGAATAGCTGTGGTAACCTATGCTGGGTTTGGGGTGTTTTCTGTAATATGGGGCTTAGGGAATTCCGCTATGGCAGTGGGCTAGGGCAGCCGAGTTCTGCCTTACGCTGGGAATGGCACTACACCGAGACAGCAGTGGTACTTTGATGACATCTCCCCCCGTCAGAGACAGTGTTAATCTGTATACCCGTCTTGAAGATGGTTGATAACGTTAGTGTAAATCTCAACATAGCCAATCTTTAGACTATAATTGAGATGATGCTACATAAGGCTATCTGACATTTGAACAGAAGGACTTACCTAAGAGAAATATCCACATGCTCTAATCAAGAATAAGTAGTTAATTCTGCCTAATGTATGAAATCTTCAAGCTGAGAAATTCAGTTCAGAAGGTCAACTGATGGGTATTTTGTGCACTTTGTGCTGAAAACATACTTTTGATAGCACTGCTGCTTTTTCTAACAGCACTCATGCTAAGCCTTATGCATTTTCAAACCCAAAGCTATGTCATTTCTTTTGTGGAAGAAACAATTTGCATATTGGTGTAGGCAGAGGAAGGGTTGAGTGATCTTGGAGAAGATTCATTAAAATGTAAACATTTCATCTAATGACTAAAAGTTGGGGTTTTTTTCCATTGGGAATTACAGTTTCAGATTGCTTAAAACTACTTTTATTCTGTGTGGGTAGGGATTGTCCTCACCAGTGGTTTTAAATCTGCGGTTGAGACTTGGTCTAGAATTTAATGACGGTATAGTAGCTTTACTAAAAAGCTGACCTTCTTGGTCAGTAATGTCACTGAATGTGGTTTCTTTTTTCCCCCTTTGGAAATTCTGCTATGTGGAATGAATGCAGTCATGTTACAGTGTCTTAAATTGTGACTGAAAAAGCACTTGAGGATTCCTCTTGCAAATGCCTAACTACTTAGATATTGTACAGTACAAAGGACCCATTCATGACTTCTTAAAAAAGCAACAATAGAAATGGAAGTAAAATTACTCTTCAGTACCTCTGAAAGACAAGGTTTAACTAATAGTGGATACATTTAGAAAACTTCTCAGATTAGCTAATAATTAATTAGGATGACTCCTACTTTTTAAGCCTTGCTTAGATTAAGATTATTGACCTTACTCTTTTAAAAATAAATAGAGGAAAGCGACGTACTTTCTTATATAACTAGTTTTTGCCAGATTTTTTCAGCCCCTTCCAGTAGGTCAAAATCAAGTCTGTGATTCTGAGTAAAGGTGTGTATCTGAAGCTGATAAAATTGGTTTATTGCAATACACTATTGCAAAACACTGAGAGAACCAGAAGTGGACAGAGTATATCGTTTAAATCTTTCAGATTGCAGTTTTGAACCAGGCTTGAAATAGCTCCAGTAATTCAGAGCATTACAGTAGCACTTTCTGTGTAGTACCTGTGACTTGTTCCCAAATCCCTGGGGTTCTAGAGGCTGCTGCAACTCTTCTCTTGCTAGCACAGTCCCAGGGCTTTGGAAGGACCTGGCAAATAGGCTTTTTACCAGCCCTCTGATGACAAGATGCTCTTTAGCTCCCTCTTAGACCCAGTATGCCAGAGGAACAGTGTTTAGAGCCTAAGTGGAGTAAGTTGTGGTTTGTTTTTTTTTTTTTTTTTTGTTTGTTTGTTTTTGTTTTTGTGGGGTTTTTTGTTTTGGTTTGGTTTTTGGTTTTTGTTCTTTTTTTTTTTTTTCTAATTTATTATTTAAAGTGAAGATCTAGGCTTTCTATGTTTGTCAAGCATAAAGCTGTCTATGAAAGGGAAAATGTAGCAATCAATGCTGTCATATGTCCTCGTGATAACAATAATTATGAAAGATACTTGCAGTCTTCACATTCAAAGTGTTCTGCAGTTGCAGGTTCTCAGTTCTGCTCCTATTTAAGTCAACAGCAAAACTCCAACCGTCTTTAAAATGATTGGTTTAGAATCCTCCACCTCTAATAGAGTAGCAGTGAAGAACTAGAGCCATTTTGTATTCCCTGTTTACAAACATAATATTCTGGTTTATGGCCGTAGCCTGGCACAGTATCAACCTTGGATTTGAACTCTGGAGTTTGTAATTCCTCATCATGTCCTCAGACCATTTGATCTAGACCGTGACATCTTGCTCTCCATAAAATGGTGATGAAAGAAATTGGTTTTAACATGAATTGATTTTCTGAAATTCCATGAGGCTGCTTCTACTCATGATACTTTGCTAACAAGTTAACGATCCCATTTATTTCTTGATCAATACACAGCAAGGGACCCCAGTGACTTGCCTCTCAGGCCTTAAAAACATCTATAGTTTTAGCCTGGAGGATTTCTTAGAAAATAGGATCATGCAGTCGTTTTTATTCTCTTATGCTAAAGAGCAGAAACTTGCAGTTACAGGAGGGTTATCCGTTAATGCTGTATTTGAAGGCTCAAAGATTGAACTGTTCAATGTATTCTTGCTGTGTCATATTTGGAGAACAGATGTTACTTACTTTATGTCCTGAGTAGAAATGTGGTATTTCTGATTATTTATTTTATTAAAAGTCAGGGAAAGTGAATTTACTTGGAGCTAAGGGATTTCAATTGTGATTTATCTGTGCAATATAAGAATGCTGCTAGATGAAAGAAAGCTACAAGAGCTGAGATCTTTCCCCTTGTTTATTGTAATGCAATTTTAAATTGGTGTTTTTGTTTAATAGCAGCCTTGTCCAAATGCATCGGAAACAGTGCAGCCAATAGGAGGAAGTAGTCTGCTGTTGAAACTTAACTTGCCACTATACAAAATATTTCGTATGCATTTCATGACCAGTATTAAAATACCCTAGTTATTCTGTAGCAGTAGATGTTACATGTGAGTCCTGGGAATTGGTTTTGTTTTACTTTACTGCCTGTTATTAATCCTTAAGCATTGTGAGAGTATCCATAAAAGTTCCAAAGTTTCATCCTTTCTTATTCTTGTCTACTTTGCAAGTGCTCAGGACTGCAGACAGACTCAACCATCTGCAGCTCCCTTATATATAGCTTCTATAAGTGAATTAAAGTGGATGCTGAATTCACTTCTTAGTCTCCATAGGAACAGTCACTCTGTAAATGTAACACTAATAGGCTTTTCTGTATAAGGCCAATTTAAAAAGCACTTACTGTCATGAATAGTCCTTTCTTTCTTGGGCCCCCACAGTAACAGAGCACTTAAGGCTTATGGCTAACTTTAAGCAATGAATGGGCTCTATCGACTTCATGAACTAAAGTTCTTTGCTGGATCAAGTTTATTTCAGCAGACTTTACAGAGTCAGACGCACAGATAGGAGACAGACTGGCATGAGTGTGTTTCATTAGGGCTCAGTTAATATATTTAGTAACCGGGGACTTTTTTGATAACCTACTGAAGATACCAGGAAAAAAGCTTGTAAAAGAATGAAAATGGTATAGAGGAAAAATAGAATAGTAGATGTGTGTGTGGGGGGGGAACCCAGGGATGAGTAAAAATAATTTCGTAATTGTGAGTCTGGTATATTGATTCTGTCTAAAAGTAAATAAAAAAATGGAATTAGAATATGGAATTGAAAAAAGACAGCTTCTATTTATAACCTGTGCAAAAAGGTTGTGTAGTGCAGGCATCAGCTGTCTCCAGTTTATGAGCACCTGGCTCCTACCTCTGTCAGATCTAGCTGGAGTAAAGAGGCTTTCTCTACACAGCTGTAAACTTTCCATGCCCCTTCCTGACACTCAGGTTTTACCAGTCCATTTTGATGAATTTTTCCCCTGACTGCTACTGCTGTTCAGGTGTATGTCTGTGAAATACTCTACAGGATGTGATATGTCCGCTTGCTGTGCTAGCTGCAACAGGTTCCAGAAACAACTCTTTGAGCTAACACCCTTTCTCAGTAATGTGGTAAGAGAGGAGCAAATTCTGTTCCAGCCTCCCCCAGTTAAGTGCTTTGAAGGGGAAAAGTAATTTTCTAACCCTTGCAAATGCGTGCAGGTGGTCTGCATATCTTCTCTGTGCGGGAGTGTAGGACTTGATTTCCCTGTTCGAGAACTTCAGAAATAAATGAATTGGCACTGGGTGAGCTGAAGCAAATAAAGCCCTTTGCTGGGCAGTTGTAGGGACATCCCCTGGGGAAAAAAGGACATGACATGGATGACAGACACCTCCGTATACTTGCTGGGAATTGAGGCTTTTAAAATATTCTGTATTTTGAAGGTAATAAATAAGTGCATACATCAAGAAACGAACTTTGGGGTTTTTTTTCTCCCTCATCAGGTTTCTGACTAAATTAGAGGGAAGGAGGGAGAAAATCTAATTTCTTGCAGCTATTTTTTCACTGGTCTGATAAATTCCATCATCCTGGACAAGTATTTGAGGACTAGCATGGTATTAGGAGTTGAAGCATCAGCAGGATATCAAAAGTTATTGTGTCCTACCATTGTAATGCAGTGCCGTAGTGCAGTGGCATGATTGTTTCTCAGACATCCTCTTCAAATTCAGGATGGGCAAGAGAAATATTTTTAAGATACAGTGTCTTGTATTAGTGCTGCAGGAGGAGATGGCCTTAACAGAGTCCTGGGTGATCCTGGTCTTGTCAGTAGAAACCCAAGTGATGGGCAGGGAGAAATCATCAGTGTGCACCAGCAGGTCTGTGTACTCTGAGCATGAGGGCAAGCAGCCCGCAGGACACGTGTGAACTGCAGCCTTGAGTGGGCCATGACTGACTCCTGTGGGCATCCCGAGAACATGAAGTGTGCTGAGGAAGCCGCACGCCCTGCGGTTTGCAGACAGCCAACAAATACTGTGTGTCTTTTATAAACCATGTGCAGTTGGGCTGGTGCTCACCTGCACCAGTTTCAAAGGTCCTGGAAAGACTCGCAGCTAGAGTCCTGCCAGTATGTTGTGATAGATACCTGCCTCCCAGACGGACTTCTTTTAGTGCAGTCGATAAGACAACAGTGTTGTTATGAAAAAAGATCATAATTCACAACCTGTACATAAATTGTTTGTGTCACAAGCTATGTCAAACTCCACTGTCATTATGGTACAGGCAGTTTTGTGTTTTCTACAAGCACACTTGCTAGTCGGGTATTGATTTTAAGCAACCAATCTATTATAACATTACAGTTACCTCTCAGAAATAGATTTTCTGTATGTATAGCATGGATTATTAAATTACTTCAGTGAATTATTTCTCATTTTCATTCTTTTATTTGTACTTCCAGTTTGAATTTGAACTTCTAGAACAATGTGTTCTACAAAATAAACTTTACTCAATCAGATAATGTGTTCATTGTCTTTTATCTTATCATTCTATTTCTATGTTCCAATAAAGTATTTGAATACCTAATGCAGTGGATATTAGTTTTTCATGATTGCTATATTTCATTTCATAAATGAAAATAAATATTGAAAGCATTTCAGTCTGTATACCTCAGAAGATACAGAGGTATATTGAACATCCTGATGTGCTTTTTCACTATTCTGTATGCTTTCAAATGTGAAGAACCTGATCGTTCCCTTTTGGGTTTGGGGTTTTTTGGTATATACTGGAGAGAAAATGTGCCTGTTTCTGCTTGAAGGATGTCATTTAATTTAACATTTAATGAGAGTTTGTATTGCTTCCTGCAGAGGGATCAGCCAAGACTTTCAGCTGTTTTCTTTCAAGAATATCATAAACTAAATATTCTAGCTTATGTTAGAATAAGCTAGAACCATGCGTGATGTGTTTCTGTGCTTTCACATCGCTGTTTCCAACCCAGTCACTTTCCTATACACTTATTCAGAAACAGGTCTGGGCCAAAGTATGGAATATACAAGGTTTGTGGCTAGGAAAAATGGAAAAAATGAGCTTGTTGAGCTAGAGAAAAAAAATGTCTTATAGGAAGACCTGGTAAAATAAGCTGGGAATTAGAAGGTAAACTCTTTCTGTGTTAACTAGGTATAAGAGAAGTTATAATAGTAAGTGGCAGTAAAGGAACTGTAATATAGCTGTAGGAAGCCCTTTCTAATTATAAGGGTAATTTGACATTTCAGTATACTCCTTAACATAATCATACAACTTCAGTGATTGTGGTACTGTTGGTTCTCAGTTGCTGCAGAGAATTGGATGTCTCAGGCTCTCTTCCAGTTCTTCATAAATGGCAGTTTCTACAGTTACTTGCTCCAGAATTTAGGGGAGGAAACCAAACCTGAAATACTTTCTCTGCTCCTGCAGCTAATTAATTACACTTCATATGCTTTTCCTATCCAGGGCCCTACACTCTGTCTCAGCCTCTTCCTGAGGACTGCTCCTAAAAGTTGCAGTATCTGCTTTTGAGTTCTTTCTCTTACATCTAGAAAATCCTGCTCTGTGATGATGGTGAAATACGGATTGGTTTGGGATGTAGTCTTTAGGCATATCTGCAACAGTGGAGAGGGGAAGACTAGTAGGCTGTCTGCGAAAACAGCCTAGTGTGATTGTATCTGGGACCAAATGATAACAATCCCCAAACTCCAGCTAATGGTATAGGTTCGCAGGGTAGTTTTCCCTGTTTTTCTCCACTTTTTAGAATTAATGCTAGGATATGGTACTGCAGCCATTTCATTGTGTTTTTCATGTTACTAATTAACATGTACAGTGGCTTATCACCATCTAATTCTGCATGATCCAGGAGCTGTTTTGACTAACTGGTAACTAAAGAGAAAAAAATAAAAAAGCATAACCTGAAATCAGTTGCCAGGGAATTAAATATGTTGTGTCCCCCTTCCCTTGGAAAGGAAGAAAGCAGGACAGATGTGACAAGAATGTGAGAAAAGTTCATTTCCTTTTATATCTCAGTTGTTCATGTACTCTTTCAGGAAGCCAAAGAGATGGGTTTGCTGCCACTGTCTGCTTATACTTTGGTTGAAGCCTACTCACTGCTTGCAAGAGTTTCCAAACAACCCAGCCTTTAGTGGTCCTAGATGGACCTCCTTTTATTTCTAGTGCTTAGGAGCACATCTGTCTTGAACAAAATCCTTGCACAGCTTGCTAGGCAGACGGGAAAGGGCATGAGTGACAGTCTAGCCTGAGGGGCATAGCAGTAGCCCAGCAGGCTTCCCTGGTGCTACCAGCATATACTGCAAGCAACAATCAGACCATGCACTAACCATCTGTTCCTGTGAACCTTCAGCTAGACAAAAGCTGAAAAGTTCTGTCAGTCAGAGCATCATGTACTTCAGAATATATTTTGGCTGATAGTTGATGTGCCATCTTGGAGTACCTGCAGATCTCCTCAGGAGACAATTGAACTGCAGTTTCCCAGATTCTGGGGGAGTGTTAATGTGCAGAGTACTGAGCTATGGCATAAAAGCACAGCATAGTTGGATCCTCCAGCTCCTTGTCCCATTCTTTCCCACTAGTGTTTAAATCTATTCTTGGAATGATATTTTGTAAAGCATTTACTTCCCTGTAATATTTTTTGTCTGGACTAATGTGTCGATGAAGAGACCTCTCAATATGCCAGTAGGCACTTTGCATGTGTTTGGATGTTGCTTGCTTGTGGCATCTGATTTGCCTAAGCACATACATAGATGAATGTAAATGAAGATTATAGGTTTCTGTGTGACAGAGTCTACTTAATGATTTTTAAATGTATTTCACAGTTGTTGTTTTTTTTTTTTTTTTAGCTTTCATTAAATGATTATTCTCAGCAGGGAGCTCAGCCAAAGAGATGGTTTTGCTTCTACCCAAGCCCTGTTCTACTGAATTTTACAATTCCAAAAAGATTTCAAAGTATTCACAACTCAATCTCCTGGCATTTACCTAAATTGTTGCTAATTCATGTTCATTTCTCTGCCATTATGTCAGCCACCTACAGAATGAGCATATTTTACAATTTAAAGGAAAAAAAAATCAAGAATCGTGGTTTTTATTTTCTTAAATTGTTATTAAATCACTTCATTTTGCCATCATTATGTGAGCTACTTACATTTGAAAAGTAGCAGAATGCATTTCCTTTAGTTTTAGGGTATAATCAAGATTTTGAATGATACTTTTTGGGAAGTCATCTTGCTTTCTTTTTTATCCTTTTGCCTACTAAGGTATTTCGCTTCAAAAATGGGTGTTAAAATCCCTGCAGTGTGACATCTGAATGTAGAGCAAAGAACATATCCGTAGGGAAATGGCCTTTTAGCTCTCAAGAGGAAAAGAACAGGTAAAAGATGAGTTTTTCCTTTTTCTGTCCTTGTACACTGTGCTTTGACAGTTTTGAGCTTCATTTTCACTCTTTAAAAGCATATATTTGATTGTGTGATAAATAATCATCTCTCCCCTTCTAAAATCGTAGTGAACACAAAAGCACTGTAGCTGCACAATGAGAGCAGATAAAGAAGCACAGATTTACTACTCTTTCATAGTTACAGAGAATTAGTCTGCACTGGAGTTTCTTCAGCTTGTATTCCCATCTCCACTAGTCTCCTGCTGTAAAATCTGAAAATGCAAACATTTACACCTCCAGTGCCCATGTTTTCCTCCTTGTAAAGCAGGGATGATAAATATCCCTGCCATCAGGAAACCCTGTACAGTGAAAATCTTCAAAACCCAAGTTATGTGGGAAGAGGTGTTACATCTGAAACCATACTGGGTTTTTAAAAACCCCTTGTGTCAAACAATAGAGAAATGTGTAAAACCACAACACAAATTCATGGCTTGATAAAAATTTTCAAAGTATTTTCCCTTAACTCCCTTCATCATCCTTTCTTCCTCACAGAACTGAGAGGCAGGTACAAGAATAAATCAGTAAAAATGTTAGTGAAGGATATTTGCCGGCATTCTTCTACTGCTCAAACAGTTTTCTTCTCCTTTTCTTTTTCACAAAATGAAGACAAGTTTAATAATAATAATAATGATTGATGCTGTAAAGGTCAGATTAGTGCTTTCCTTGCAAAGTTTCATGAAGTTTAAGTGGCAGAGAGGTACTCTCTGAGAACATGTCTTCTATGTAGTTCAGGAGTGTTGCTACCTCCTGTAGCATTCCCCTGATAGGATGTAGTGTAGACAGACAAGAACAGAATGTATTGGCATACCTCTAGGTCCCTTCTTTAAGAAATACTGCCAGGTTGAAAGAGAAGAGGAAGATGGAGGTTTTTTATCTACATAGCCTAATTCTACTTTCTGTAATCTGTCATCTTTTTTAATAGCCTTAAGAAGGCCACTTCTTTGTCAGGGGAAGACCTAACAGTACACCCCAAGTGTTAGCAAATCTTGTAAAACCTCCGTACTCCTATCAATGATCATCTGTGGGTTTTGGACAATCTAGTTGTAGATGTTTTTGCTGTTTATGCTTGGTTTCTGACACTGCTGTGAATGGTGATGCAGAAAAACTGCTTTGAACGCTGTTACAAAGATGACCACTGCATTTTTTCTTGAGGAATAAAAAAGGCCTGAAGGTCTGCAGATGATTTGCTGATGTGTACAGTTCTGTGTCTGTGAAACACTTTTCCAGGTACATCCAGCAGATGTTCTGAAACATTATCACTTGCAAGGTTCTTTGTTTCTTTTTTCCCACACACAGTTTCATCAAGGCTTGGTTGTAAACAGAACATCCTTATCCAGAAGTATGTTTAGTTTTATGAAACTGATTTTTAGCAAGAGGTATTAAGGGTAATGGGGGAAAGCTAAAGAAATAGACACAAGCATTGTTAACTTTAATGCAGTGTTTGTATGACAGTATTCAGAGGAAATGTGATAAAATCTAAAAAAGGCACTGATAGATGGCTACTCCTTTCAGCAGCAGTTGTAATTGTTGGTTGCAAACTGGCTTTGCAAGTTTAATTGGGAAGGGCTCCTTATCTTGCTTCCTGAATTTGAGGTGTAACTAGCTATACTAACTGTAATGTGCTGCTGTGCTCTTAATGATGGTGCTTTCGATCTAAAAATTGCTGTAAAACGGAAAGATTTTGGGGGGGGGTGTTTACAATATTATTTCCAAATTAAATGAATGATATCTAATACTATAGATTCCATGTATACCATGGAGTGCAATGGTTAGCCAGAGGGCAAGGGCTTCTTCCTTGTTTTCCCCTGTCAGAGGAGGGAGATGTTAGAGTACAGGGGATTTAGCTGACAGGGAGGGTGACTAGGGACATGTCACATACCATGTCCCTGTGATAGGAGGGCACAGGAAACTTGCTGTGGCAGGGGTGATGGGATGGAGGCAGCTGGCTGGGGAGCTGCTGGAGAGAGTCTCAACCCTCCTGGTTTCAGTCCTTGCACAGGGGTTCCCGCAGCAATGGAAATGCCTCCCCATCATTCTGCCTCGAAATTTGGCAGCTGAAGTTTATGTTTAAAGTACTAACCTTCTGCGACCTCTGAGCATCACCCAGCCAGCCAGTCTTTCAAGATCTCATTTGATAGGCACTCGGGAAAATGCCGCTGCTTAGGGGTTTTAAGAAGAAATCCTGAACTGTATTTTGAGGGATTCCATTGGGCATTCTCAGCACTGGCCCAGTGCAAACTGAATGGCGTATAATAGCCCAAATAAAAACGGCTTGTCAGAGCTTCTCAAATGTAATGTTACTTTATGTTGAATATATTGGTCAGTTCATGAAGGGACTCTTCTAGAGATAATTAGTAAGAAGTTGTCCTGAAATTGGATGGGTTTTGTCCAAAATAAACAGTCTTCGGTATGTCACAAGAAGGTCTGTGTGGAAGTGTCAGTCTACCAAATTACTTTCACCAAACATTTCCCAGTGTAATGAAATTTGTTTGGTTTTTGTCTGCTAGCTCAATGGTACGAAATGTAACCAGCAAGTATGATAC
This sequence comes from Nestor notabilis, assembly GCF_000696875.1. Lineage (NCBI taxonomy): Eukaryota > Metazoa > Chordata > Aves > Psittaciformes > Psittacidae > Nestor > Nestor notabilis. The sequence continues at coordinate 27,720 of NW_009927930.1, read as the reverse complement.
CCTGTAGATCCTGAATTTACAGGGTAGAATAGTCTCGATGTCCAATGGTTTCAGGTTTGAAGTCAGTATCCTGTCAAATCAAAGATCCTATCAGGTTGAACGTGAGGAGATGGAGACACTAATCTGTAAAAGAACCTGTATTATACAGAAGATTCCCTTGACTTGGAGTGGTACTTATTACCTTCAGGAAAGAATTCCCCATTCTCCTTTTTCTGTTTGTAGAAAACCTAAAATCAGTTGATTTAAGCTCTTGAAGAAAAGTAAATTATAAAAAAAACAAACCATCAGAATGTGAAAAAAATAGCATTCTGAAGTAATTGTGTGCCCTTCATATGTTCTTCCTTAATTCAAATATACAGATGAGAGTATCTTTGATCAGTTTGTTCATTCTCAATTACTACAAGTATCAGTGGTGCAATTTGTTGCTGTTACTGCCCAAATGCTGGTAACTTAGATCCAGGTTTGCCTCCGAAAGAACAGGGAAGAGTCTGTCTTTCTCCCATACTGTATCAGCAAAGTCTATGTTGTAGGAAGAGGAATATTAATTGAAAATATCCAGCCTGAACGGTGGAATTGGTATAGCGAGTAGCTGGATAACTGGTGCAGAACAATGTGCCTTTAACACTTCTGCAAATGCAGGAAGAGTCCCTGCAGACAGCTGATGATTAATAAAGTATTTAATTTATTTCTCTTTACTGCTTCTGTAAACATGTATTGATTAGTAAATGCTACTGGGTTGGATGTCTTCAGAGATGGTCTCTTATTCTGGATGTGATACGGATGTTTAGAAAAGTCAGTTGTCTGCAAGCTAATGAGCAGTTAGTTCTTCTACATCAAAATGTTCCCTTTGTCAGTGGAGGATCCACCATGAGCTTTTTATTTATCACAGATCTGTACTATCTGTAGATTTTTTCTTTACATTGTTCTGCTGTTGTCTATAGTGCAGAATGGGGATTTGCTCTGGCATCGTGTTACCGAGTATTAGGTTGAATATTAATTGCATTGCTTTGATGTGTGAATGCAAAATGGTATTTTTGAAACACCTTTAAACATGCACAAAGTCCAAGCAACTGTCCTGGGTTCTCAGAGATTTTGGCCTAATCTCCAGTGTGGTCCATGAGCCCATTCATCATAACAGTCCCATATGGTAGTAATTCTGCTTTGGCCTGGACTACTGTATTTCACAGTCTGATTTCTGAGTGAATGCAAATGTACAGGATGTAGCCAGAAATGTTTCTTGGGCTGCATTCTAGCGGTTATCCTTCTACCTCTTGCCAGATGATTTATTTCCTAGCACTACTATTTCTGGGAGATTACAGGCAAAAGTAGCGTAATACATTTCCTGTCGTTTAGAAGTCAGTGATGTTGAGATTTTGGTACATGCTGCAGGAAGTTTTGGTAGGCTTGGATGCAGTGTAATTCATGCTGCTGGTTGGAAAAGCTGAAGTGTATCCAGTTAGGTGATGTGGCTTCTCTTTGTTCTGGGAGTGTTGTGCATGGAGCAGCTCTAGCCTGATCCATAATTGCTATCTGCATTAAAATTCCCAGGAATGCTTTATGCCAAGTTGAGAGAGGAGTACGACAAAGTGAGAAAGTGCAACTGGTGCTGATAGGGAACACGTTGAAACATCAGCAGCTGTGTGTTCAGCCCTCAAGTTTCAGTAGGAAGCCTTTACGGTTGTTGTAGGTTAAATCTGACAGAAGAGTGTAGCTCCTGTCAGGGATGGTTTTATACGTTTCCAGCCCCAAGCAAACAGGCAGGAATGTGTGTGCTGTTGCCGTATCAATTGGGCTTCTGTGCACAGCACACAAAATGCACCTTGACAATGAGGAAAAACTCAAAATTCTTTTAAAAAATAGGATTTCTTGGAGTCATCCACTTGTTGTCTTTTGTATGATTGGATGATGCTTTGAAAAGAGCTTGGTAAATAATGAGAAGCTGATTCATCCAGGGATAATTTTAGCCAGAGTGCTAAATCAAACTTTCTGTCAAAACATACAAAGAGCACCTACATAGAAAGGTGCTAGAAAGCAACTCCTTGCTTGAATTTGTTATCTTCAAAAGTACTGGGGGCACCACATCTTCAAAACCTCATATATTTTATTCCTAAAGGGCGTCTTGTTTTTTTCAGACAGCAGCTGTTACCGTGAACATCTGCAACTTGATGTGAAGCTATGGTAAATGTAAATCATATTGTCTATAGGCAGGCAACTGTGCTACTGTAAACTTAATGACAGGCAAACTAAATGTGTTCTAATCATCAACAGTATTAAGTTTCATTTCCCTAAGAGTGTTTCCAAAGCCTCTTAAATTTACAAATGTTATGGGTCGGGGTGGGGTGGGAGAGCAGAACCACATACCCACACACACACTAACGCAAAGTTTGCAAATGTGAACGCAGTATTCAGTTCTTGTTATACAATCAGATTTTCAAGTGGTGAATGGAAATATCTCCTACATAATCCTTAAGGTTTAGTGAGGCACCTTCATTTGGGAAATGAAAAGTTGTCTGTATACGAAGCCTAAGTGCCTTGCTAGAGTTTCCAGACAGTGCTAGATTCAGCCAGCTTTTCTCTCTTGTCTTTGGCATCAGCTGGTGCCATATGCCTGAATCACTCAAAATGCTAAAATTTATAATGTGAAACCTTATCAGTCATAAAGGGGTATGTAATTCCTGCTACTTTGCTTGTCAAAAGATGAAGAGGTTGTGGTGGAGCTAGAGGGGGAGTAAATAAGCCCTTCAGCTTCACATCCTTCAAATGAAGACTTCCATAGAGGGCCTGAGCAAGCACTGAGGGGAGCAGCTGTGCTCTATACGTGTCCTAGTGCATAATGTACACCTTATCCATACAGTGTATCACAGAAGTGATGCCACTCGTGTCTCAAAGTATTGATGAAAATTAAAACTATCTTCTACTCATAGAATGTTATACCAATAAGCATTTCACAGGGTCATTCAGCTTTAGCTAGAGTTGATGGTCCAGATGCCACCATTTCTTTGTGGATTTTGTCTTTTTCAGCAGGCAAACCTTGTTACTGTCTCAGCAGTTTAATACCTGTTTTGTTTTTGGTTTGGTTTGTTTTTTCTGAAGCCTTCTGATAATCATGACAGGCTTTACAGTCTCAGCTTTTTGGAATATTGTGAAATTTTAAATGTAAATGTTTAAGTTTGGTAAAAGAGGTGTTGTGAAGCTGAGTTACATGTGTATGATACACCTTTTTCATCTTTTCTGGTGCTGTTCTGTTAGCTTTCTCACAAATCTCCATTTGAACTGAGTGAGATAAAAGTAACAGCTTCTGTCTCAGCAGTAAAACTGCAAATTTGTATGATAGTTACACCCCAGCTTTTTGTTGCAAAAGGGAAAAAAACAGTTATTTCAGTGCATGTAGAGTGAATAAGCTAGATGTCCTTTGAAGAACGACAGACCTTTGTTTGTATTAGCAGGAGGATCAGGAAGATGCTCTTGAACGCAAATGTCATGAGACCAGTTACTGCTGCCCTTTGACTTGGTGACAAACGTGCTGCTTGTTTCTGGTGGGAAGTGGGGACTGTAGAAGTTGGTTGTAGTGTGTGACAGTCTAGTAAAGTTAATTCAGCTACTGCTAAGTAAGCTAGCAGGGATGGTGAGAGCAGGATGAGATAAGCCAGACTGAAATGTCTGCAAACTTAGAGCTAGGTCGAGAAGCGCTGCTTCATACCTCGTTTCTCTGTGCAGTATGGTGCACAGGTTCACCAAGGCACCTCTTGCCTTTATCTTCTCCTCTCTTGACCCCAAATGTAGTGGTCTGATGCTCTAACTTAGCTGGCTTAAAGCCCACAATAGTTTCCTCTGTCCAAAATGAAACTTTCTGTGTGGCAGGTAACAATTACTGCTCTATTCATACCCATATAAAACATGTTCAAAGGCTCTTGCCTGTCTGCACAGAAGCAAACATAAGTAACTTTTCATTTTGGCTACCTCAACTACCCAGTGCCCTGAGATAGATGAAAGTAGGGCAGGAATTTCACCTGTTAGTTTGTGTTCATAGTCAGGAATAATACTGAATTCTTACACCAGTGTTGACATCAATGAAGATATTTACAAACAATTTTCTCCTCATTGGTTTGTTTCACAAGTTGAGGTTTTGGATACAGCCTTTATAAGGTAATATAAAGAATGATTATATCAATGTCATTTTTGATCAACATGTCATTAAAGTATCCACTTTAAATATGCAGGGTGTCTATGGCAACTCTGCACAGGCTACTGCCAGAGTCTCTGCCTGGGACTTATTGTCACCGGGCATTACAGAAGTGATGAGCTCAGTCAAAACATGCAATACAAGTGGTTATCTCAATTTTCTGGTTCAGCAAATAACATTGCTCTGGAGGTTTTGTGGTGCTGGTTTACTGTAATACAATGTAAAATGTAATGGTGTGGAGAATATTGGTGAGCAGCTAAAGGCTAAGCCCATGGAGCTGCTTGAGCTAATTCAGGAGTAGTATTCTGAGGTTGTACTAACATCATAATTTATGCATCCAGTGCTAAATATAAATGCCATTATTCAGTCTGAAATAGGGATGTTGAGCAATAGCATGCAAAGTTGAAAGTGTTGTGTATCTCTCGTAGTCATAAGCAGTTTCTTCTCATTGTCCCAATAGATAATGTTTCGAAGGTTTTGAGACTTTAGCACTCTTGATGACTTTAATGGACATTGAGACTGCTAAAGCTTCAGTATTTTGAGATGAAGTAGAAAGATGTTTGCAAGAGGAAAGTGTGTTTTGAGACAGACCTTATTTTTCTGAGGCTTTCTGATGCTAGATAATGTAGAAAGACATAACTAGAACTTTCTTGCCCCAGATACCTCAATTGCATTAGAAGGTAATAAGCATATAGATATGCAATTAAAAAAAAAAGCCTCACACAATGCCTAGTGATGAGAAGTGTGAATGGCAGAACAGTGAAACTGTAATGTAGTGAATCTTGGGTACTTCTCAGAGAGCTCTTTACAAATGACTATGTTTTGAGGTGCTTTCCACCTCCGCTGAGCAAAAAGCAAGGGTTTTCTGAAGCAACTTCGACATAGACATTGGAAGTATCTTACCTGTGTGCTTAAAACATGACTTGAAGAGTTGCTTTTGTTGCCATTATGCCCACACAATCCATGCTTAATTCTAGAGCTTACACAAAGCTTTCTCATTGTTTCCCCATATTCCCAAGGCTCCTTCTATTCCTTTCTAACTACTGTTTCCCCTCCGTTTTCTCTCTCCCTTTTTATTCCCCTCCTGGTTCCCCAGGGAGATGAGGTTCATGTTAGTTAACTCATTCACAGAAATAGCTAAGAATCAAAGGTAGCCAGTCTGGGAGTCTAACATAGTAGGCTGAACCACTGGGCTGCTTTCAGCTCCCATCTTGCCACGCCACAGCTATTTGCCAGTTTGGTGTTCACAGCTTGGATGTTCCCATGTTACTATCAGTTGGCAAGAGAGATGCTCTGAATGGTAAAATGGAGGACCACAGACAAGCCTGTGATTTTACTGAATGGATAAACAATATGAATTATTAAAGAACAAGCAAACAAGGACATCTCCAGTGACTCTGTTTTTATTGAAATGGAAGTGATTTTTAGTTCTAATAATAGAAGCCAATTTGAAGTGTAGATACTGACTTGAGCTTACAGTTCACAGACTAACAATCAAAAGTAATTTTGCATAGCACAATTATATGTTTTTGTTGTTTGGCTGGGAAATCCAGTCAATTCATTTATATTCATCAAAAGGAGCTTTTTGCTATGCAGTCTGTTATCATGAGCCTCAAAGTCCAAATTACCTATAATCCTTTTATGATGTCTTCATAAATATGAAAAAGAAAAAAGCATACTATTCTCTTTGTTTCTTTTTATCACTGAAGATGCCAGTTCCAGTGACAGGAAAAAGAATTAGATTGTATACTGAATGGAAGAGATGATAAAGAAGGTTAGATAAAGCATCTTAAGATTTAAATGTCTCTCCCCAAAATTGAACAACCCGTTAAAAATAAGATATTTTAGATCTAATTAATTTTTATCTTCTTTTATCTTCCACCTTCTTCAAATATTCTTAAACAAAAACTCCAATCTCTCATTCCCCCCTGTATTCCTTCCTCTGGGTAGCCCATCCACCACTCTAATGAAGACTAGAGGATTTGAGGCCCTCAGCACAAGAAAGACATGAACCTATTGGATTGGTTCCAGAGGAGAGCCACAAAAATGGTCAGAGGGCTGAGACACCTCTCCTATGAAGAAAGGTTGAGAGTTGGGGTGGTTCAGCCTGAAGGAGAGAAGGCTCAGGGGAGACCTTAGAGCAGCCTTTCAGTGGTGGGGACTTTTATAAAAGATGGAGAGGGAGCTTTCACCAGGGCCTGTAGTGACAGGACAAGGGACAACATTTTAACTGGAAGAAAAGATTTAGGTTGGATGGTGAGACACTGGCACAGGGTGCCCAGAGAAGCTGTGGCTGCCCCATTCCTGGCAGTGTTCAAGGCCAGGTTGGACACAGGGGCTTGGAACATCCTGCTCTAGTGGAAGGTGTCCCTGCCTGTGGCAGTGGGTTGGAACTAGGCATCTTCAAAGGTGCCTTCCTATTAAGCAGTGATGCTGCATGGAAATATTTTTATGAATTACATTATCTGTTTTAGGTGGACTGCAGATAAGTCTTTTAGAATAGGAGACTTGGACTCTTCCGTTGGTGGAGGGACAGTCACTTCTTTTGGTGTAGGAACAACTAAGAGAACTGATACTCAAGTCTCCTTGAGGTACTCCTTTGGAATAAATTTCACCATTCTCTTCTAAACATTTGAAGAGATCATATCTTTGTCTTGCTTTCAGTTTTCCTTTGCCTTTTTCACTGCACAGAACTACATGAGCTCAGTCTTCTCAGTTGCCAGCTTCCTCCCCCAGACACGTGTTACAGTGTGCCAGGTTTAATCTAGTTCTGCATGTTTGAAGAAGCTACTAAAGATAATGAATCCTCTCTCGCATCAGCGTAAGCAGAGAATAAACATGTTGAAATCAATCAAGCATAAAAGTGTGAGGGAGCAAAAACAGGTCTAAGAATGGAAAAGCAGTCATCTCTGCCCAGGACCTTTTACCTAGTCTTTGAAGGAAACGAAACACTTATGTTGGGAAGCGTTACCGGTAATATCTACCTTC
>NW_009927930.1:0-20518 GCF_000696875.1 Nestor notabilis | reverse complement strand
CGGGGTAGATGGGAGTGATGCAATGGCTTTATTTTGTACTTGATTGCATTAATAGTATTGTGATACAAGGGGGGGTTTGCCTTGTCTTCCATGTCTTCAGCTGGAAGAGACAAGTGTTACTATTTACAAGGTAGTTGTTTATATGCACCTCCTTGCAAGTGTAGATGAAGGACTAATTGTCAGCAGCTCTGACAAAATCATTCCATCTTCTCTTCTGTTGGTAAAGTGCTACTGAGACAAATTGTATAAATGAGTTTTGAGGTTCTTAAGGAGGCTAAAATATGGGGAGCAAGAAAGAGCAAATTTATTTAAAGTTAGAAAAAGCAAGATAAAAGCAAAGATGAAGGAAACAGGTTAAAGAAGAAAATACATAAAGGCAGGAATCAAAATCACATAAAGCAGTTGGCTAGTGGTGGAAGTCAGTTATATGCTTATCAGTTGACAGAGTACACTGGCTCCAGTGAAGTCCCAGACTAGCCTATAGGATGCAAACAGAGTTTGTTCCTTGTTTGCTTTAAATTTTCTTTCCTTACCTTTTACCCCATTCTTCAGGTAGTGAAATAGGACTATAATGGAAGTTTGCTTCTATTCAGCATGAGTAAAACGGGCAGATTCTGACCCCTTGTAAGAATTTAACTATACGTTCTATGTTATGCATTACTTGTAGCTGATACTGGGGAAAGTCTTTCATGAATGAGCCTCAGTGAATCACAGTTGTAGTGACTTACACTGTAAAGTTGGGATAGTTTTAACTGCATCTTATGGTTACCTCTACTAGACCACAAAATATGTGCTAGCCTAGAACACATGATGTTGCAAAACACAAAGATGCACAAAAATAGGGTAACTTTGGGACTTGAAACATATGAGTTAATGCTAGAGAAAGACACTTTTCATTTGTTTCATTGCTGCTCCTACATAATATTAAAGATTGTTGTTACTTAATCATAGAAATCTAGGAAATTAGGATTGGAGCATCATTTTTATAAGTATAAAAACAGGGGAAAAATGTTTGCATTTTGTTATTTGCCTAATCATAATTCCAAGCTTAATTTGGAAGGGGAAAAAAGAAAGGGAAGCTTCAAGCCCCAGTGTACTCTGTTACATTTGGCAGCTACTACCCAGGTAACATGAAAGAAGGTACACCAGTGGATTCAGTAGCAGCTGTAAACATCCTGCTGTTGCCAGTGACTCAGGATTTTTTTATCACTGGCTTATCCCTGAAAATAGTTTCTGTGGATTAAGGAAACAAATACATCTTGTCCAATTTTCTTGAAGCCAGAATTAATAGATCTGTGCATGAAGGGAGGCTCTGGATCAATAACCCCTAAGAGATACCTGAAAAAAATGAAGGTTCGGATGTGATTGGACACCAGAAGGATTATAAAAGTTAGCAAACAGCTGATTTGGCATCACATTTTCCAGCGGGCTCCTCTAGGTAGAATCCGAAATCACACAGAGTGAGATGAGACAGAGGAATGTTTCTTCCATCTTTTCTTTACCCACCTCCTATCTTCAGCATCACTGCTGGTGAACAGAAACTCCTTGATTCTGTAGCATAAATAGATGTCAAGAACTGTTCTTAATATAAAAGGAAATCATGGGACCTTTCTTCCAGTTTACAGCATAGGTTCAGGCTCACTATCCCAGTACACTTTCTAGCCACTTGATCTGTGCATATACCTGTATTCTGACCCAGCCTATTGCCATATGCTTGGGTGGAATGAAGATGAATAGTAGAAGTAGTTCAGCTGCCTAAGGAACACATCTCTATTATTCCTGCTTCTTTTTGACTACCCTCCAGAAATCAGACCTTCTCCAAGTAGCATCTCAGGGAATGAACAGATTGCTGAATTTTGATGTACGCTTGCGAGCATTTGGCAAGATCCATCCGATCCAAAAGAGGATCACTTTGTGTAAATATCAGCTCTGCACAACTGTAGCTTGGGCTCCTCAGGGTAGGCTTGCTTTTTGTGATCTGATGAACTCAGATGAATGATTTTTAGAATATTTTAAATGGTACTAAGGTACAGCTTGACAAGTTAATGAGGAAAAGCAGCACACAATTTGGGGCAGCACTGAGACTTCAGGATTTTACATCATCCTTTAATCAATTCCTGCTACCATGTGAATGGAAGCAGACCTTTTGCCTTTGCAGGTACACTTACATGAAGTACAAGTTTCCCATTTATGTGTTAGTTCTGTGAGATAACTATGCATTATTACTGATAGTTGGCAGGGAAGGCTCTATAAGGCCCAAAGAAGTTTAATGATTTGCTTACTTCCTCAAAAAGCACACCACCAAGCAAAACAACAAACAGAAAATCCCCAAACAACCCTGAATTTTATTTATGCCCATAAGAAATCAAATGATTTGAGCTTCCAGGTGAAATTTGTATAGGTCTTCCTTTTGCAATAGAGGCTTTAGATTCTGCACCTTGTGTACTTCAAGAAGCTTTGCATGCTTCTGATTTCATCGTCATTTTGCTCAGGTTGGGAAGAAAATCTACAGCTGAAGTAGAAAAGCTTTTTAAAATACAAGGGCTTCAATGATCTAAGGAGAAGGTAGGATCTGCAAAACATAGGGACTAAAAGGCATTCAGTGAATCCATGTATCATAATTGGATTATTTTTCAACTAAATACTAAGCAGAAGCTGCCGAGATCTCTTTACAAAGGAATATTCCACTGTTGGCCTCCTTAATAGCAGTACATAATTAAAGAATCTTACCCATCAGATTTTGATTGTAAAACTTGGGGTTTTTGTAATGTGTGCATCCACTTTCACCTGCTTCTTGCCATTGTTATTTCTTTATTTTAGTTTTGGAAGTGTTTTAAATGCTTTTGGAAAACTGAGGTAAATCTTGGCAATTAGGAAGTACACATAAAGGAAGGAACCTTTTGGTATTTCTTCACAGTTTACTTGGGTGAAGTAAAGAATGCCGAAGATTTTTCAATGCAAAAAAGACACAACTGTTAGTATTGCCTTTTGTCTAATATTTGTCTGAACTAGCTCAATCCTATTGTTTCCTCCCACTGAATGCTAAGTATGCAAAAGGCAGAATGATAATGTGCAATGCAAATGGTTGCAGTATAAAGCCACTGCAAGATTCTAGTGTGTCACTAGTCAGTCCTAGATAGGGTTTTGAAAAAGAAAACATTATGCAGAGCTTTCTGTTGAAGTAGCAATTAACTTTCTGCCTCAGGTTTCTGTTGCAGATAAGCTTGAATGTAGCACAGAGTAAAAAAATACACATATTTAGTAGGAATCTAAAAACTAAAACATTTGCCTTCTCTTTCACATTAAGTTTTTGTGGTTTCTGATCATACTTTATAGGCTATTTGTCAGCAGTATGATCTATTGTCTTCAAAACAAGTCTGAAAATGTCTGGTATATTTCAAAGCAGGTTATTCTGTTTTATTTTTCCATACACAAAGAATCGGCCTGTCCTTTGGGGCTCGAAAATTTGTCTGTTGTTAGAAGAAAGGATGAATGAAGAATTACAATGAGAAATACCTTCTCTCTGCCTCTTGGATATTGTCCGTCTTGGATTGCCTACCATTTATTGCTGCCCATCCTGTCCAGTGAAGACGCATAAAGTCTCCCTTCACTTAAAGTTGATGCACAATGAAAATAGAATAAGTGGATCTTCTCCTTGCTGAGCTGGAGAGGCAGCAGAAAAGGTTTAACCAGAAATAGCTACTGGGAGAATACCATACTGAAAGTATTTTCAGTAAAATAGAAACATTTTTACAAATACAGAAAGTACACAGGTATATTCCCAGTTTCTCTAAACATGGACCAGATCTTCCGAAGCATGGTTCACATAGCTTTGGAACACACATTCAGAATGAATTTTACTGTGTACCTGCACACATATATACAAGCCAGTCAGCCACACAGATGCAATTACTGGCCTGATATCTCAGAGGTCATATTAAATGATCACATTTTTTTTTCTTGCCCTAATTTTAGGGCTAACATGGGATTTTGTCACTCATCGACTTTGGTGTGTACTTAAGTGTCTAACGTCTCAGCCATTCATCATGTTGTTCCTTAATTAGTAACAGAACAGTTAAAGTGATAGAATTTACTTAAAAATACAACATTGTGTTACTAAAACAGGAAATAAAATAGAAATAATGTGGAAAGAATGATATGAATGTGCCTTGGAAGAAGGTTTCCACTCTGTTTTCCCTATGTCTGTTGGTGTTGTAGCACAAGTGTCATGGATCCTACACAGCTAAATTTTGGGTATCTCATGTTTAACTCTTCTATGCAATCTAAATCTCCTAAAATAATTTTCACCACTTTCCAGATTTCCTGAACACTTTCAAAACACACACTTGCCTAAGCAGTTTTTTTATTATTTTGGGCAACACAGGAAGAAAAATCTACAGCTCCATCAGAATAGCTTTTGAAAGCACAAGGGCTTCATTGATGTGGCAAGGAAGTGTCATCTGCAAGACATACAGTGACTCATCATACAGCTATCCAAGGTATCCTGTGAATCGGTGTATCATAAACAGATTATTTTTTCTTTAGTACTAAAGAGCAACCTTTACTAAACACTTTAAAAACAGCAAACTTTCAACAGCTGCATCAAGTCCACAAAGAAAAATCCCTGTATGAACAAATACCAGCTGGTGGCTGCTGTAGTATTCAGAGAGCCTGACCCACTGTTACACTTCAGTGCAGTGGGAGCAGAAAATTTATCATGTTAAGATAAGTTCTGTACTAGCTTACCCTGCCTTTAAATATATTCTTTGATGCTTTGTGAATTTTAATTTCCATTTAGTAATTTAGTATCTTCCATTTCCTCCCCAAGTTTTTTGAGTGTTTCATTGAAACTAAATTATTTTTCCACATGCTGCTGTTTCCCCTCATTTTCACTTATTATGAGATGCCAGGATAAACAAGATCACTTATAATTCATCTTCCTTTAAGATCTGAGTATGTTTGTATTTAAGTGGGCTGCAGGACTTCCAGTTGCTGAGGCTAAGTGGCTTTCTAAAAATAGACACAAGGAAAGGCAGGGAACAGTGTGTTGTCCTTGGCAATAACTTGGTACTTGAATGTTTTTATCTCTTTGAAGTTATGGATCCATCTAACTCTGTGAACCAAACCAGCGCTGTAGACTACTGGAAAGGACCTTCAAAGCCTTTGTGTGTGATTTTAATCTCTCTTATATAGCAGTGTGGTGGTTTTGGGGGTAGATTTTGATCTTTCTGCTTCTCTCTCATCCTGGAGAGTCAGAAGAGCATGCACTTCCCAGGTCAACACAACCATTTTAATGCAAAAGCAAGTATTGCAACCTTTTCAATATATGAATATTACAGAATGGAGAAGGAGTAGCCTATTAAATAGGCTGTAGGAATAAAATAACATCACATTCTGTAGAAAAAGCATAACATTAACTTCACCCAGAAATGCTTCATGAAAATAAAGAAACAGGAATAGATGCTCGTTCTTCAGAGCAGTCTGTGTGGATTACTTAGCTGTATCATTCATGTTTTATTTTCTACATCCTCTTCCCAGACTGTGGAGGTATATGTGTATCTCTCACAGTAATCAGTGAGGGTTTGGCTATGTTTTGAACATGCTGCTCAGCTGCAGGCAGTCAGTTGTTGCTTACAGATGTGTTGGCTCATGCCAGCTACATCTTGGCTTACCTGTCATGCCAGTAAAGTATCTGCAAATGTTTTATTTCTGACCATATGGAGGTTTTTCTCCTGTATCTGAGTTGTACACTAAATCAGTCCATATTCAGGTTTCCATGACATTATTGCAATTGAACTACTTCTGTGATGAATTCAAGTGGATGTGAGTAGGTGACTGGTGATTCAGACAGAATAATTGTGTGATAACCTTAAAACATTTCAGTAGTAACTGTCTGAGTTGAAGGTTCAAGTATTTATTTCAAACTTTGGAAGACTGTCTTGGAAATTCACATTACTGGACATAACTCACCTTCTCCACACATCTGTCTCCAAGTAAGATGGTGAAACATGATATATTACAGCAGTGACCATGACTGGAAGCTAAAAGTACATCCTGGGCATTGAAATGAGTCTTTAGTGATTGCTCATATGGAGCACAAGTTGGGCTCCAGTCTTCATCATAGCTGAGTGTCTTCTCCCAGCAAGATCCTCATAGGAGAAAGTTCATTTTCAGTTGCCAAAAGGAAGAGTTAAAGCAGCCTAGTAAAGCTAATTTTGATACATTTTGATGTCCAAGGAAATCACATTTTCATCTCAAGTCCCTCAGAACGAAGGCACATAGAGATCATAAATATTTGGGTTGGAAAACAGCTGTTACTGCAGAGAGAAGTGTTATCTTTAGATTCTAGTGAATCCGTATCTCAGTAGAAAGACAATTAGAGAGTAATCGTGTTCTTGTAAAGTATCTATTGTCTGATTTGTGAAGTAACGTAGCTTTCAGAGGAATTCTGCCAATCATAGAAAATCCTTTGATTTATCTTGTGTACTTGTTTGTGGGTGGACTGGGATCATGCCTGCTTTGTGTGTGTATTTGGAAATCCAAGAAAAAGCCTCTGAATTAAATACACTTTGTGAAATGAAGTAATATGGCTCGAGAAAATAGCCAAGCTTTTGGGCACATCTGCCTTACGTCTTTTCTTCATTTCCTGTGTTTTTTAACAAATGGAAAATTCTGCTTCTTTAACAGAACAATGTGTGAATTAAGTGAATGAAAAAGTTTCTGCTTGATAAAGGATGAATAGATTGCTCTTTATTCTTTTTGCCAAGGAGTTAATTATTACATTGGTACAGTTCGTCTTTAAGAGTTGTACTCTCTCAGAAGCAGTTTACTGCAAAATAGTGGGTTTTTTTCCTCATCTGAGAGAACAATAAGTTCTGTGGAAAAGATGATGGTAGCAAGAAAATCTGTTTCTAAGAGATCCTGGACTTTATAGCTTTCAGCATAAGCTGGTAGATGCATTTGTTTTAGTTGGCCATTGATGAGAAGTAAATTAAAGCATCATAATGTTACAGGAATGAAGATGCAACTTGAGAGCAGTTATTCAGCATCATGGGTTCCAAAAATATAGTTTTGATTAAAATATCATGTGTTAGTGTTGGCTGAATACAGCTCTGACTAGCTCCTGATAGATATTCAGTGTCCTAAAATCTTACTCACTTCATGACAGCCTGTGGTTGAACAAAATGCTGTAGAATCTGGTCCCTACTGTAGAGTGCTGAAATACAGATTAGAGGGTAGTCATTAATACTCAAATTTGATAGTCATATTGTATTTATTAATGATGCACTCAAGCTCCTAGTCCCTATACTGCATATCCCAGCTCAGTTTCTTCCAACATGGATATATACAGCATTACGTATGTGTACAGAGTAGCATGAATTCCAGAGGTTTCTCCTCCATCTTTTCTTCTACTTTTTTTTTTTTAATAACATGTTTTAGGAAATTTTTTTTTTTGTTAACTCAATGTCTTTCATTTTCTCTAAAATACATATATATCTATATATAAAATATAAAGAAGAGAACGTCCAGCTGGTACAGGCTTCTGTGAAGAATCAGCTTTGTAAGGTAATGAGCAATGGTTTTGCAGAAGGCTAACACAGAGAATTAAGACCACAGGCAGAAGATAATGCCCAAATCAGGGTATTAATATTCTCAAATATAGATGACATACATGAATAAGTCTTGCCTTACCTATTGACTGTTCTTGGCAAAGTTTCTGAGATTTCAGAGACTCAGGAAACCTACTGAAAGTTACTGGAGCTTCTTTAATTTAAGCACCTTTGAGACTGGTCACTTAACATGGTAGAACATTGGGAACAGTATACATATTTGTTATCCTCTGATTTACCTTCAATACAGCTAGTTTTGCCTTTGGAAGTACAATACAGGGATAACATGAATAATTTTCTGTAGGAACTGCAATATTTCTCCATAAGAATACAGGAATAGTATCCTGTATTTTCCAAAAAGCAGTTATAATAATGACCATAGGTCAAATCCTGCTTCTGTTGTTCAAAGTTTTTGTTCTGTTTAGCTCACAATTGCTTATACTTGTAGCCCCCATCTCTTGAGACTTGAGCAGATGCTGTTTTCTGTATTTTTTCATCTCGTGTGCAGAAAATCTAAATTATAAAGGCTTTATCACTTCTTTTGTTTTTCTTTTAGTCTAATCAAGATTTTACACTTCCTGCTTTTCGCTTTACATCTTTGACTGTCGCACTGAAAACCACATGCGTTATTCCAGTGCACAGAATTCAATTTTCTCCCATCTTGTACTGCTTCAATGACTCCAGTCTTAATTCTGCTTAAAAAAGAAAAAGAATCTTTTGAAGTATTACCTGAGCACATACATTTCGTTGTCACTTGATGTGACAACTGAATAGAGGAACATGTACCCATAGGCACTCCTCTTTATTCCAACTTGTTAATATATAGAGTGATTTAGTGCCTTTCAACTGGTATAAAACCTTATTTGATCTGGGTCCTATTAGTAAGCAATAATTATTTCATTTCTAGCCACCTTCACTTATTAGCCTTTAGGAAGTATATTTAAATATCAAATGAATATTTGTTTATATATGTATATATAGAAAATGAATATATATATATGAAAATAAAATCCAATGCAAAGGCTTCACGTAATATTTTTGTTGAAAAATAGGAATATTGCAATTTCAATGAAAAATATTTGAATAACGAAGAAGAACTTGAAGAGTATTTAAACAGAGTTAAGTGTTTTGTATTTGTAATGGAAAAATGGGATGAAATACAGAAAGTCATATGGTACATTAGTCTTGGAAGGCAAAAATGTTGAAACTTCAAATCTGGACATTTGTCTTCAGATACAAAATGTGGTTTTCAAAAAATCCTTGTAATTTTTTTTTGTTGTGTATGTTTGAACTGTGGAATTTCTCAGACAATAGAAATAGTGCATTTAAAGAGTTCTGGTTACAGCTAGATCATTTAGACTAACAGAGACCTCTGTCAAATTATCTGATAGTGTCTTTTAAACAAATTAATTGAATCTTCATGGGCAATAGCTATGCATATTATTTTGGAAAAAAAAAAAAGTGATAAAATACTTGCCTAGTATAAAACTTATAGCAGTGCCCGTTAGAGTAGGGCTTCGATAGTGAAATGGATGACTTACTAGTGTCAGGATCTTACCTGATACTACTAACCTCCTGTCTTGAAATACTAATTGCGCCATTGGCCTGCTTTTTCTTTTTAATTAGCATTTTAAATGTCTAATTTTTTCACACTTTGGCAGATGTCATGCCATTGGTATTCATTTCATTAAGGACTGTGTTTGAATACTAAGAATGGTGGTTGACTTCTGGAAGCATACGTTTCTTGGGATAATTACAGGGTGATATTGGCTATTCCACAATAGAAGCCCCAAGCTATATGCCATTGCAGCTTCCTTGCCGAGTGACTTCTTATTTCTTAGCCATTATGAATCCTGAAGATTAGCAACTGTTCAGACAAGGACTAAAATACACTTGCTGCATTAATGAAGTATCAAAATCCCGGTATGGAAAAAAGCTTTCCTTAAAGTGCTGATAAATCTCTTCATACAGTTCATTGCCTGCAAGGAGAGGAACATCACTTAGGTGTATAGATAACGCCAGAAGATTTAGTCAGTAACAAAACAAGCTAAACCAATGATGTCATTGTGCACTGTAAGCCTTATATTCAGTTTAGGGTTTGTAATGCAGTGAGGGTAGAGCCTTCCCTGCCCCTCTGCCCAACAGGTACTTTTGTAACTCAGAGATAAAATTTATGTCACTGTCCAGCACAGTTATTTTAATATGGACTCTCTTACTTTTAATTTATTTTTTATTTTAGTTCTACTGTGATTGAACATTAGCAAGCAATAGCACTATGTGTCCTCTGCCATTTTAATATAGTTCCATTTTACTGTGTTAAATTCAGGTCGCTCTTATCAGGCCCACAGCACTGTACCTAAGTGTTCTTGTCATTACGTTTGTAGGTTTATGAGAATACTAGCAGTGTTTTCATGTAACTTCATTCTTAATGTAGATTGACTTGTATATAGTATGACAGTAACATTAACTAAAATATTAATCCAATTTTATACTCAGTCCCTTTTGGTCATCTAGCTTCAGCTATTCTTTAAAGCAAGAAAAAAGACTAAATGGATTAAAGCACAGGGGATATCAAACGAATTTTCCATCCATCCTATTCATACAGCTCATTGCACAGTTTTACGAGCCTGACTTTTGCCATTTTAGACTTACAGTCTTTTTAACTTGGTAGATGGTACAGTATGTGTGAAATAATGTAAAACGTTATAAGGTATAAGATCAAGCTGCAAGGAAGAAGAAAAAAATCAAAGAATTCCTTCATTTACACAGAAAGTAAATAATTCTTCCTTGAATTATCTTCTGTTTGAAGTGTTATTCAGCTGTCCTTGTGAAAATGCCGTATATCCCAGAATGCCTTTTGATAAGGTACAAGGGGCAGTTCTTCAACTTTCTGTTCTTTCTCTTTATTCTTTCTGTTTGGCCAGTACAGTCTTATCACTTTCAGGCTCCTTCCCCTTCCAAAGGCTACACAAACATGGGTTCTTCTGTCAGCTACAGCTTTAACACCCCCATTTCACCAGCAGAAAAACAATGCAGAGGCAGTTTTTAGTACAGCTTAACTAAGTGTTTCTGGGAGTGTTCTCTGAGCAGTGAGGCCAACTGGCGTGGAGCACCGAATTGTCCGTACTGTATTCTCCTACCTGCTGAAGAACACCAGCCACACACAAGCTTACGTACTGGGAATGGCCTCTAACCCATCCCTACTCCGAAGCATGTCCATTGCTTGAAGGATGACTATCTGCCCTCTTTCAAAGCCATGCCAGCAACAATTCTAGCAATAAATCAAATTTGTCTAATTCAACATTATATAATGATCAAGTTCTAAAGTCCTGAAAGATTTTTTTTAACATTGTAAAGTCAGAGGGGTTAACTGCTTGGAGAAAGAATTAGAATTTGTGTTCTTATTTTCTAGTCCTGAACTTATTCGTCCACACCATGCTGCCCTTTTCACTCGTGATTAATAGAAAGTCTGTCTGATGAGTACTTCAGGGATGTGTATCTTAAGACCCTGTACACGTGTGAAAGTATCCTTAGGCACTTTCCTCAACTAATTTTTGAGTCCTCCTGTTTGGAATTTGTTACGTAAGTTGAATACAGTGTACTATTTCAAGCACCCCCTCCTACCTACACACCCATTAACGTGATTAATAAGAGGAGTTTTGAATATCTCATGTTGCGTAATTCTTCACGGAACTTACGCTGCAGAAGTACTTTGAGTATAGTTCTGTTTGCATTTACTGGAGGAAAAGAGAGTACCATGATCATTTTAGGTTGTTGGTTTTTTGTACAACTTGACCATGTGGAGTTGAAGAAAACAGTAAAATTTATCTCAGATCATAGATATCGAATAAAAGTTTCATCTCAGTAACTCAGTCCAGGTGAGTACTAGCATTTCATCGATGCCTGTATAGCCCTTTCCTTTGGTTCAGCCTCTTGTAATCTACGCATGGGTCATTTTTGCTATTTTGAACAACCACAACAGTTTGGAAGAAAGAAGAAAATCTCTTTTAAGTGGGCTATAAGTTAAGAGCACAATCTAGAAATCTGTTGTGTTACAAAGAGATCCAAAAGCATTGCTTACAGAGCATGTCTGTGAGACCTCTAAATAGAATTGTAGAATGGTTTGGGTTGGAAGGGACCTTAAAGCTCATCCAGTTCCAACCCCCTGCCACGGGCAGAGACACCTTCCACTAGAGCAGGTTGCTCCAAGCCCCTGTGTCCAACCTGGCCTTGAACACTGCCAGGGATGGGGCAGCCACAGCTTCTCTGGGCACCCTGTGCCAGCACCTCAGTACCCTCACAGGGAAGAACTTCTGCATAATGTCTGATCTCCATCTCTCTCTGTCAGGTTAAAGCCATTCCTCCTTGTCCTTCCACTACATGCCCTTGTAAAAAGTCCCTCTCCAGGTTTCTAGGCCCCCTACATACAATTCTACCTCTGTGAAGGATTTCCCACAGTGGGAAGAGAGTTGCACATTCATTGTCCCACAAGATGCTCTTTGCGTTGTCTGGGCAGAGCTGCCTACAGAAGGGTGAGAAGGAAAAGCAATTAGGACATAGGCGTTGGAGCTGTGGAAGGTACTGCCACTGAGCATGGCTGCATCCTGGCAGGTTAGGCTGGGTTGAGTGCATTTAAGAACTGCACTTACGTGAGAGAAAAGGAACTAGCCACCAACAGAAATGCTTCCTGCATTTGCCTTGAAATATTCACCTAGCCATGTGAATGGTGGTGACATTTCTGTCAGTTTGAACAGCTGCTCCTCTTGGCTGATTTTGCTCTTATTGGATCATCTGTAACAACCACTGTGCTCAGGAGAGCCCGCTGGTAGCTTGGCACTCTTCATTTACAAAAGTAATCCATGTCTTCTGTCACATTCAACTCTGCTAGAATGTGGCAGGATTTTGCAAAAGTCACCCAGACTTCACAAGAAAACAACTTCTGCTGAACGCTACTTGGGTGGAAACATAAAATATTTATACCCTTGAAATAAGCAATTTGATCTTTCAGTCACTATATATACCTCATTGTGTAAGCATTCCTCTACAGGCTCCTTTATTAAATACAATTATTTGGTACACAATTGCCAGGAGTAAAAGGAGTTGTATATGCTATTTTAGGTAGCATGGATGATGAGCATAGCACTTATAAAGAAAGAATCATTGTGGAGTTAAAACTCATGCGTATCTATAAAAAATTAACTTCTTCCCTCAGAGTTTTGGAACAAATCCAGTCTTAGAGATCTCAGAGGGGTTTTTTGAGCTGTGCATGTTGTGAAATGCTTTTTGGCTAAGCTGCTGATGCTTAAAGTAACAAAGCAAATCAAATTGTAAAGGGAAGTTTTAAGTGTTTGTAGTTAAAAGCAATAAATCACAACTCAGAACAAGCTATGTTGCTCTGCTGTCAGGATGTCTGTTTGCTGAGCACCTGAGGCAGACAGGAAATGCAAACTAACATTCAAGGTGCTGTAAGCTTTCGTGCTAGCTTTGCCATTTCTGAGATGAAGCTGCGGTACTAGAGGGTCTTCACGCTACTGCTGCCACATATTGACCTGGCCAAACTTGTATGCTGTTTGATGTCATTAACCTCACCTTCTACACGGAAACTCAGGGGATGTGTTTGCAGTCAGAAAACATGCTGCTGGTAACAGTGCTAAGCTTGTTACTGCGTCCTCACGCACAGGCTCTGGCTGAGGCTCTCGCTTGCAATAGCCGTATGATTTCCTATACCAAGAGAGATTTATTTTTCCAAGAGAGTAATATTAGATCGGACTTTGAGATCTCTGATTTTTAGATTTTTTTCATGGATAAAAACAACAACAACAAAGTGTTTTATAAATGAAGCATTTTCATATCATTAGTAAATTGCATTTCCTCTGTTTTAGCCTGAATAGACATTGAAAGGACTAATGGAGTTTGTACAAACTCTCACAGTTCAGGGTTGCTTCTGTCTTTAACCCTTCTCAGCTTTTCTAAGCTTGGGAAAAACTTTGTACACATTACTTGTAAGGTTCCAATACACATTTAAAAACAGTAGTTTCCTGTGGACTGCAAAATGTGGCTACAAGGTGAACAAATTTGAAGCCATCCTTATGCTTGCATGAGTTCCTCATCAGTAGTGACAACTAGTCACCTGATAGTCGTGTGTTAAGTCCTTATAAATTATTTCTTACTTTAACCTTGCTGTGTTCACCCATGCAACTTTAAACATAAAACATGGAATAGAGAAACACAATGCTTGTCTTGCCTACCTATTTCACACACAGTAGAATTTTAATGTTTATTGTGTCTGGGTATCTCACCTGTACTTGGCTCACCTGTATTTTTTAGTCCTGAAATGGTTTTCCAGCTTTCCACAACTTTGCATGGCATGTGTCATACCCTGCTGCATAAGGCTTTCATTCAACATTTTGCACTCAATTTCTTCAAGTCTAATAGTAGTAAATCTGGTAAAAGACAGTAGTGAACCAGCTTCACAGTCTCTGACATCTCAAGCCACTTGGTTGATTCTATGTGAAAATACCTTTCTTTTAACGATCTCCCTCAATAATATTTCTTTCTTCTTCTGCTGGCATAGTGTCTTCTATCCTCAAATTGCTCAAATTCAGGTTATCATAGCTTTCAATGCTCCAAACATGAAAACTACCTATCATTCAGTATCTTGTGATCCATCAGGCTTTGACATTTTTATTTTTTGTGGTAAAAGCTATTTTGCGTGATTTTTAAAGTGCTTGACAAATGTATTAATTAAGTAATTTTCTTCTACATTCTGTATAATTAGGCTTGCACTTCCTAAAGAAATTCACTTTTGCAGCCTAATAGGATTAGTAACTTGAAAAAATGCTTGAATTTCTTCATAAAAAGATACAAAGACTTCAGAAATATGAAGCTATAATAATTTAATGGAAATAAGTAACATAGCATGTGCCAAGTTACACAAGACACACCTGGAATCATTTGCACCCACATCATGAGTTCCTGAGATGAGCATGTGCATGGTACGTACATGTTTGTAAAGGGGAAAATAATGAAGAAGTTTCTTTTTCAAGGAGATTTGTTCAAATAAGTGAAAGGAAGAACAGGAATGGTTTGTAGCAACTTGATTTTACAGCTTCTTGTGCTGATTTGTGCACCGGGGGCAGTTGTTGGCCAGGAGATAGCAGGTGAAGCCAACCATTCCTGTTTCCAGTAGGAGGCATGCAGTGGCAGGAGAGTGAGGAATCCTGGCATTGCTATGGAAGGAAAAGGAAATGGGATCTGATTGAACTTAGAGACATGACTGGACTGTTCATGAGCAATTTGTACTTTTCCTGCCTTGAAAGAGTGATCAACCTTTGCCTCTGATCCCCTTTAATTAAAAACAAAACAAACCTAAAAATAGGTTAAGATGTCCCTATATAAAAATAATTCTGATTTTCTTATTCTTTTTTCTGTGCAGTTGGATTTTTATGCCATTTAATTTTTGATATAAAAGAATCCAAACAAAAAACTATAAAAAATAGCCTGAATCAAAACTATCTTTACTGTTTGATACCTTTGTGTTTTGTGCATGCCTGTATGGTTTTGTGTTGTGGATAAAACTAGTCTCCCACTCTCAGCTCAATCACAGTGGGCGGCAGACCATGCATGCTTGCGTATCTTCTGCTTGGCTTACTGCTTGATGCTTGTGATTCAGTGCAGCATTTCATCTCCAGTCTCACAGATGACAGAATAAAATCCAGAATGCATTTCTGCAGATATCAGGTGAGGGAAAGGAGGATAGATGCAAGGTTGCTCATGTTTTAGTTTCCTGAAAACTCAGAAACAATTACTTACAAAAACCAAATTACTTGTTTAATCTTTGCACTATTTGATGTTTTTGATTAACCATATATTTTAAAATACTCTCTTTAAAGTTATTTGTTCTTTTTCTTCTATTAGCAGGTTTTTAAAGAAATCTGCTGCTGGATCTGTGCTTACAGATTTCTAGAAGCCTTCAGAGGTTGATCATATAGTTAAAGTCCTTCCACCTACCCATACACTTCAGGATTTTACAAGAAGCAAGGAATGTGTTTAGCTTTGCTGTAAAGGCATAACTAATTAATTTAGCAAATACATACGGGGTAAAGAGCTTTTCTACTCTTATCTACTGTGTTTCAAAAACCATGTTTCCTGGTTTCTGAAGTCTTCGCATGAATACTGTACACATGATATTACAATAATGGAATGATTTCCAAAGTGCTGGTTCTGGACATGGACTTCAAACTGCATTTACTTCTAGGTTCATTGGATTTTGGTGGGAAAAGAAGACAATTTTAGCTTTTGCCTGCATTTTTACTTAAAATCACACTCCTAAACATATTACAGATTAGCACAGCAATGTTTGCATTAGTGCCTTACAATCTTTCCTTTGATCCTTGTTCAAAGTACTTAAAGTAAGAAATCAATGTGGTTTTTCCCTCCTGTATGCAGCAAGTTTGTATTACTAACGATTACCACAGCTATTCTGCTGTCAGAGTTACACATGGATTATTAGAGTGGAAATGACTGAATCCTGAATGGTCATTCATTGAGTCTTCTTGGTGGGCAGGGCCTTCATTCTAGTTCCTGGATGTGAGAAATAAAAGTAATTTTTGATTTGTAAAATGTATTTTGATGTTGCAGTTGTCATTTAATAAAAGTAGATATTTTTATCCAATCAGTAAAAGTTTATCAGTCCTGTAAGTAGGTCGTGTCGGGAAAGGACTAGAACAAGAGCACAGGAGACAGCAGCTGGATTGAAATAGTGGCAAATTAATTGGAAGTAGTTAAATTGAAATAACAGAGGTCACATTTAGTAACCTTAGCAAAGCGGGTAAGGTAAAGATTTGGTTAAAAAAATACAAATAAGAAATATCATATAAGTAAATGTCAGTGCTACATAGTATAAAATTTACTTTAGCTTGGTTGATTTTATTTTTAAAGTGGTAGAAATAATATTAGTCCTCCTCTTTTTATAGTTCCTTGCAACACCAGTTCTTCACTTGAACATGTGTTCCCCTGGGGTGCAGTTACCTCTGGTTTTCTTGGTTTGAAGTTGAAGAGCAATCAGACTCACTTAATTTTGCATGTGTTGACCAGAGTCAACATTTTAGATCTCCCAAGCCGGGCATGAAAAGGTGCCTCAACAAGGTTATTGTTTCAAATGAGAGAGCCTGACCAGTCTCTCATAGGGTACTGGAATCTGAAGCTAAGTAGAAACACTGCTGGTACCTGGGATGATTAATAGGAATTGAATGACTTCAATTTCTGTGAGCTGTAGGGAGAATAATGATAAAACATACAAATCTGATACATTTTTAATATGCTAAGACTACCTAGATGGAAATAATATATATGGCTTTTCAATTTCCCTTACTTAGAATTCTTTGGAATAAATGGAAAATTTTTTCCTGTTCAGTGTTAACTTCCATTATGTGGGTTTGTGGTGCTTTGTTAGGTGTGAAAGCGAGGTCATGGTTTTCTAAATACCTGTGGCAGCAGAAGTGTTCCCTAAGAATAGAAAGTATGGTTCTGCACAAGGAAAATAGGTTTGTTTTTTCTTTTAAATCTGTAGTTGGCTGCTTCTCAAAAATAAAGAAAAATCATGAAAATATGCCCCAGATTTGCAAGTTTTGGTGGTGGTTTTTTGTTTTTTTTTTTTGGGGGGGGGTGCGGTTTGGTTGGTTGGTTGTTTTGTTGGTTGGTTGGTTGTTTTTCTTTAGGGTATGTCGTCTTTTTAGTTTAGATATTACTTGTGTTTTTATGGGGAAGAGAGATGAACAAAGCAAGCCATGTTCATCTTAGTTTGTTCGATAGCTTCAGATTTCATGATGAAGGGATATGAATTGATGTAAGTTCTCAGTGTTTGAGCACTGCTGGTTAGGACTCTGTCCAAATCCAGGTACCATCGTGGCTCCCTAAGACTGCTCAGCTGCAGTCTTCAAGCAAGCAAATTCTTTTACAACTGTTCTGTTGGGAACTGCTGGGCTCTGTGAAGGTGCACAAAATACCCAGAGCCTGAGTGTGTGCCTGCACCAGACACGAACTGAGCACTGAGGGAACTTCCTTCTCTAAACTGAGCAATTGCAATCATGAATTCCCAAGAACTTTCTCTTTTCTTCTCTGTCATGTATCAATCCAGTGGATTTTTTGAGCTGGCAAATAGTGATTCAGAACTGATGTGTTGTTTTGGGTTTTTTTCTTCAACACTATATAGAGAAGCAAGCTACGTTCTTCCCCATAGCCCTAGTAGGTGACAGCCAGATGTACTAGGATTTTTTTGTTCAGCTTTTCAGTCAGACTCTTGCGTCTACAGGTTGTTTGTAAGGAACAGGAGTGACTTCCAGCAAGTTTATGTCTTCTGCAGATGGCTGCCTCCTATTTTTGTGAAGGTTTGGATTTTCAAAGTGAAATAGTGAATAATGTAAGGGAGTGATTTTCAGGTAAACTTTAAAAATTGCTGAAATATTAATTTAGTGTCTGAAGTTAGTCTGGGAGAAGAAATAATTTCAGTGAAAGATTTAAAATAATCAGACGTATTACAAAGGCAGGTGTCTCTCTGGGTTTCATTAGATACCAGCGCAGGGCCTGTCTGGGGTTTGCCAGCGCTCGGACTGCCAGCATGTACTATTGTGGAGTTTGGCAAATGTGAGAGATGAGATGGAATGAAGGGTCTGCCTGCCAGTCAGAGACTGCCTTTGAGGTCAGCCTAGGAACACTTCACAGCAGCAGAGCCCATTTTTAATGTGTCTGGAGGAAGCAAGACTTCCCAAGAACAGTGCTTCGGTACATACCGATTGTATTCATACAGCCATTAGAGATTATTCCTCATCTGAATGTCTTCCTTTGTTATTTAATTTGAGATCAATGATTGTACATTTCTCAATGCAGTTACTGTGTGAAAGCTTTTAAAGGGAAAAGAATCTTGATTGTGAGCTCCTCTCAGCAGGGTCATCTTTGGTCTCATCTGAAGCACTTAAACCAACAGGGCTCAAAGGACACGCTACCTGGTCTTGAAACAGGAGTTGATTGTCCTCGCTCTGATTGCAGCTTTGCTGTTTGTGCTGAAATGAAAAAATGTTGCTTCCTAAGGCTGGATTTGTGTACTCAAAGGATGAGGAGTTTTGCACAGTCAGTTCAGCTGTGGGCACTCGCATACTCTGTCCATTTGTTTTGATGCTGAGTGGTTTAGAGAAAGAGAATCCATGTTAATACATGGCTAACACAGGGATGGGAAGAGAGTTTTGGAAATGTGTACCATTTTGGACCAAAACCAGACAGAAGACAAGTTGAAAGAACTCAAAGTATACATACTTAGTAGAGTTGTAGTCCTATGGACAAGTCTCCTATTATGCTTGCTTTAATCCCAACTGAAAAAAGAGGCTGGAGATTTCATCAAATGATGCAAGGATTCTATGATTTCCATGGCTGGAGAGATGGACTTGCCAGAAAAAGCTTGAGTGAGGTCCTAGTTCTACTGACTTCCACATACCGTAGGCATGACCTGCAAATAGCTCGCAGTGTATATTTATATGCATAAAAGTTAGAGAGGTGGAGGGGCAGGGCAGGGTAAGGGAAGTGAGAGAAGAGAACATGCAGATGAAAAGAGTTTTCTTCTGGGTTGTCCACCCCACCCCCTGACCCCCCCCCAGTCTAGCTTTTTAGCTCAGATGTGAAAATATTTGTCTGCACATTGATGTTTAAATTAGTTCCCTAAAAGACAATTCCAGATGCTGCTTCTATTGTTTTTGAAGTCATCTTTTGAAGCAGCAGGCAAAACAGTTTATTTCAGGCTACATTCTAGTTGTGTGGAGAGATGTTGTTACTAATAATATTAAGAGATTGATTTGATATTTTAGTCACTGCTGAAGTCAGGTGAAGAAGATTGCTGAGCTCCACCTAGAAGTCAGAACAGCAGTTTAAAAACTCTAGAGGCTTTCTTGGTTGGTTGAGGGAGTTTTGGCATATAAAAAAGACAAGGAGAAAGATTAGTTAGATGCAAAGTCTGTAGCATTCAGGCAGTTATAAATTGGATTTCTATTGCAAGGGTTGAGCTTGGGAAAGCTTTACCTTTATGTTGCACAGATTGGACCTTTTCTACAAATAAGAGCATTAGGTTACAGGACCTGTGTAGCGCTTATATCAGTGGCTTGCTCTGTTTCATCACACTTCAGTGATTTTAGTTAATTTATTTAGCATTTTCAGCTGATTCTATAGATGTAGAATCACTGAGCACTGAGACCTGAACCTCTTACTGACAGAATTTGTTCTGGCACATACTCTGTGTCATGTTTGATGGGAAATTCTTACTGCGGTCACCATCCCTGCAATCACACAAGTGCTGCATCTGCCATGGGTGGGTCTGCCTAGAGGTCATCCTGCATTTTAAAACGAGGTTCAGTAAAGTTAGTTACTTTTGAGTGGAACCCATTTTTCAATAAGGCCAAATATCTGAAAGGAATAAAAAAGGTTATTTAATTTAGAATGGGGAACAGTAAACCTGAAATTGGCTTTCCTCATCTAAATTTGAGATAGTTTTATGTATTGTAGCAAACATTTCTGTTTGTATTTATTATCTCTAGAAGTAGGTCAGTCAATGCTGAGAAGCAATTCACTGATACCATAGAAGTGATTTGACTGTAATCTGTTACAACACTTTAGAAGCAGTCCAGAATTGCTTAGTTTTCCAGTGAATCAGGGGTAAAATACAAGTCCTGAAGATCTTGCTGCATGCTTCTTGCTCAAATGAGAGTGAGTCAAGTAATTACAGCTCTTCTGTGATATGATGCTGTGTCTTGCACATGATGTGTCAAAAACATTTTGAGTTTAGGCAGCAGCTGATCCCTGGTCAGAGAAGGGATGGCTGCCAGGGCTGCTCTCTGGCTGCAGGGCTGGTTTCTGCCATGGCCTGA
>NW_009927929.1:3196-10824 GCF_000696875.1 Nestor notabilis | reverse complement strand
CGAGCTAACTGCAATAAGGCCAGTAACTTCCTCAAAGTAACGAGGGCCTCTGGCTTTCCGGCCAACGCCTTCTTGACCAGAGTTTGTTTAAGTTGTGGCCAATTTTGTGAATTAAATATCTGGCAGGGTGAGTGATCACCCCACTGTGAATCAAAGATTCCAGGCACGCCTTAACGCTGCCAGATTTGATACAAATCTTAAATTCCTTTGCCAAGGTTTTTAGTACCTTAATCGTTACCTCCACGCTCGAGCTACACCTCTGCCTTCCGAGCGGATCTCGCCTGGATCACGTCTGTTGCTGCGTTGCTTCAGCCAAGACTTGCAGAGCTAAGCCATCCCCCTGGCTTAGGGCTAGAGACCACAGACACCAATATGGCGGATGATCAAATAGCGTTTATTGTGCACACAGCGAGCATTATATACCTTTAGCAATGCGGAACTGAGCGTGTCGGCCCAATCAGGCTGCAAGTCAGCGGTTTTTGCCTTATAAGGTGTTCTATGCCTTATTTCCTTGTTTCTATGCTTTCCGTACATCACGTGATCTTCCAAGCGCCAGGCCTTACTCTACACCTCAGGAATCTGAAGCTGCCACACACAGTGGGCTAATATGTCACAGCTTCATATGAACTGGGATGGTGGTTGGGGTATATGGAGACTCCTTGAGCAGAGAGGCACTTTGGATAGATCAGACACCAATAGTGAAGCAATTGAACTGAATGGCCTTGAAATGGGTGGCAGAGGACACTTCATAATGAACCTGTCCAAGAGGTTCTGCTTAGCTTTCGATCGTAATAGAATTAAGATGTTGTCAACTTCACCAGGAAATCCCTAAACATACCATTTTCTCAGCACTCCAGGAAATTCTGTGTTTTACAGAAAAAGGACTGGCCAGGTAGTGAAACTACACTACTTCTACTATGCATAAAAGTCTAACAAAGCTCCCAATATCTTCAAAGCTAAATTTTTTTGCAGATGCTGAATGTACTTTAAATTACGCTGTTGTTTACCATGATATGTTTGCAAACATATTCCAAATATATTCTGGTTAATAACAGCTATATTTACATAGTTCTGAGAATGTAATTCAGTTTAAAACATTGTTTATTTACAATATTTAATAAGTGATAAAAATGCAATTTAGGATTTGCATTTTCTGCTCTGTTGATATTATTTGTTATAATTTGGATTAACTCCAAGAAAAATCCAAAGGTAGTCTCTACATAAATTACATAGCTTTGCTTTAGTAATAATGTAAGAAAGTTTGCTGCCCAGAGATGTTTATAGGCAAGGAAAGTGGGAACACAGAGATTAGTATCATCTGTCTAAACTGAGCCACACTGCATGTAATGGTTATGTGTTTTCTGCTTTAGTATTATGCCTGGAGTGCTGTGACTGCCTGTCCTCAGAAAAACACATGCAGGCTAATGACAGAATTAGGTTTTAGAAGTGGAGAGCTAGGCTATGTTCTGTCAATGAAGTCAGGTATAGACAATCCAGCTGTATGCAGTGGAACAACTTCTTGCCATTGTGCTGACAAAAGTCCCTCTCCCAGTGCAAAATGGCTTGTAAAAATTAAGGTGCAACAGCACAGATGAGAGATCTTTGTCCCCAAATAACTGTGTTCACTATTATATGCTTTAATTGAGACATGCTGGGAGCATCCTGCCTTAACACCTTATTTCAGCTACCGAAGCCAAGCCCATCAAATACTTGATGTGAAGCAGTTATCCATATTTACCCTGTGCCCCCACAACTTTTCTGGCAGGAGATAAAGAGACATTTGAAGAAACATCTTTGCTGAGTGGTCATATATCACACAATTGGGATTTAGTGCTTCCCATCCAAAAGCAGCTGGAAGGCCATAGCTTTCCACCTGCACTTCGATACAATTCAGACAGATACTCCTTTCAGTATGGGATTAGCAATGTCTAATCTGTTATCGAATTTATCATGTAAATGACTCTTGGAAATTGCAAGCAGCCCATTATGGAAAATGTATCCTATTAACAAAGGTCATATTAGAAACTTGCACAAGTAACTAATCCCATCAAATGTACAGCACATCAATATGCCCAGACACTTGTGAACAGTGTTTTCCAATTCAGTAAAATGGCTTGACCTTTTGAACCACAAATAAACTGCCAGAGCTGCTCAGAGAGACTTTTGCTTTCACTGCAGTACAATGCCTCAGAACTCAGGCACGCTTACAAAGTTAGTCTCGGAACAATCTGATGGACAGGGCGAAACTTTAAACGCTTCCATCTCAGAAAAGCACATCCTCAAATTTGTGCAGTGTGTTGAGGGTTGCACCCACTGGAACAGAGTCTACAACAAATAAATACAGCTTGGGTATCATGTCTTCTGATGGAGCTGCATTCACCTGAGATAAACCTCTTTGACTCATGTAAACACTGAGAAGAAGAGGACTTTTTATGGCAATAATGAGAAAAAGTAATAATCCATAAAGTTTTTAAAACATATTTTTCTTTTCCAGTTAAAACCTTTAAATAATTTATTGGCTGGTTTTAGATACCAGCTTCCTATGTAGACTCTCACTGAGAAGCCCCATTTTCAAAAGAGAGGGCTGAAGTCAGAATTCAAACAGTGGCACCTACAGTTACATGCTTTTGCTTCCTTATTGAGAAGTGCTGTGCCAGTTCTCTGGGACAGATTACTTGTTTTGGATAGCATAAACATAAACATCTTGAGCTGGCACATGGATAGAGACACAGTTTTGCCATTAACATGAGATTCTAGGGTTTTAAAGGCACTTCAAATCCTGTTAGAGACAGATTTTTGAAAAACAGAAACCTAAGGTGGAACACCTGAGGTAAGATACAGAGGGACACGTGGGTCTACTTTGTGTTGCTCTGATTTGAGTTATATTTTAAAACATGCACTACCCTTGGCTTGCTGTTAAGGTTAATGAATAGAGCAAATGATAAATGTCAACAAAGCTACCTTGGGAAGATGTAATGTGTGTGTGTGGAGGGGTGTTTTGCTTTTTCCAAGCACAAATACCCTCGCCTGTAGCTCCTAAATTGCTAAGCAGCTCTGGCTGAATGTGAAAGATTGAAAGATGTCAGCTTTGCTTCAAAACAAAAAAGCCAGAGGATTGTAGTCTGATTCAGAAAATGTGTCAGGAAGTTCAAGCACTGAAAAGCAAAATCAGTTGCCTTTTTTTTTTTTTTTTACTAAGTTTTTATATGTTTCATAGGGGATCCTAACATAGTAATGTGTTTCAGCGATGGGGCTACAAACCTCCTTCTGTAAAACAGGCACGTGTGTGAAGTGGAACATGGTGTCCGATTCTCAAAAAGAGTGTGACTTTCTATGACTGTTACAAAGCTAGACATAAAGAGAAGCACGTGAAGAGCAGAATTTAATAAAACACAGCACACAGCAGGTAACTTACAGGTAGCCAACTTCTCTGCTTTGCCTACAGCTCTGCTTTGCAGCTTGCGCTGTGACCCAAATATCCTTATCTTTTGCTTTCATATTAAGGTTCCAATTTTCTGTTACCCACATCAGAAACAACAGAATAAAGGACATATGAGCTAGAGGAAAAGAGAAGAGGAGGAAAACCCCATGAGGGCTGAGGAACAGTCTTGTCCTGTGTTGACTCCTTCTTATGCTTTTTTGCATTTGTGAAAACTGCAGGAAAGTAGGATCTGAAATGGAAGAAGAGGTTATAAAGAGAGAAGCACAAAAGTTCACGCTACGTTCTGATCTGCTGGTTATGTCCTTTGATTTATTCTCTTAAGATGATTAGAGAAATGGAATATGCTGAAAATTGGACTGCTTTGGGGAAAAGAAATTAACCCTCCCCCCACATATTCTAGCTGTCCTTTCAAACAGAGCAGTGCTGTTGTAACCTGTCTGTTAGATAAAACCCCACCAGCTCAATAGCAGAGCCAGTCATAGTTTTCAGAAGACCTCAAGATCTTACTGCTCTCTGCAATAGAGCACGCACGGTCCACCAAACATAAGCAAAAATACTCTCACTCACTAGCATGCAGATTATCAAAATGTTTACTGAAGGACATGCATTAATTAGTCTCTGACCAATCGAGCCCATTTTTTTGTGACTTGTTCATGATTAATGAAGGGCTAAGAAGAGAAGCAAAATTGTAAATAATGAAAGTGTTTACCTGCTTCCCAAGTGGTTGTGCTCTTGGTTTGTTAACAATACTCCCACTAGGCACAGCTCATCTAATTCAATCTTCGAAATGTGCTAACAAGAAAGGAGGGATTGTTGGCTGCTGTTCTTTGCATTACTTTCTTTTATTACATCCAGTGAGAATGAAAAAATGAAAGCTGATGTGAAATTATAATTTCAGGAGGAGGAATCAAATGAAAATCAGAGTACCAGTCAGCATTAATGCTGCATGTCATGGACATGTCTTTATTCATCATAGGAGGTGATGGTCTTTCAGTCAGTTAGTGACTGTGTGGTATTTTTATTTGCCATTGCTCGTAATTTTAACAAAGCACTTTGTTCTGATACCAGGCAGATAGTCTTTGAAACAGAGAATTGGTGATGTTTTAATTAACAAAGGATGTCTTCTGATGCAGAAAAAAAAAAGATGGTCCTTCATAGTGGGAACAGAAACCATTAGCAATGCCTAGGAATTCTTTAGTAGAGGCCACCTCTGTGCTCTTTAGTCTTATGCATCTGAATGGCTGGAGTGATTTACTTTTCAACATCTAATGATATCGAAAGGTGACAAACGGACGTAACATCCGGTCGTACACTTTTTGGAAGCAAAATCAATAGCCCTTGAAGAACTGTCTCCTAAGCAGAAGGCACAAATGACTGTACCTTTTCCACATTACATTGTAGCTTGCAACCTTTTAATTCACAATATTCCTACAAGGAAGTAAAAC
The DNA here is from genome assembly GCF_000696875.1 of Nestor notabilis. Classification (NCBI taxonomy): domain Eukaryota; kingdom Metazoa; phylum Chordata; class Aves; order Psittaciformes; family Psittacidae; genus Nestor; species Nestor notabilis. Next base: position 5,937 of record NW_009927929.1, on the reverse strand, counting down.
AAATTACACCAGGAAAACTATGTGCTGGGCTGTTCTTTCTGATGCTTACTTGATACATTCATCCCTTTTCAGGCTCAGAGAGGGGCCTAAAAAATTTGCTTTGCCTATTAGCAATACCAATATGATGTTCTTTGCCTTTCCCATACTCCATGAGCTTTCTTTTCACAGATATTAGGGATTCCTACAGGCATTTGCTGAGCTGCCAGTGGCAGGTATGACACAGGCCTTGGCTTCTGGTACTTATCATTCACCTCTGTATGTCCTTACAGGTGTGGTTTTCCATCAAGATGGAGACTGTGGCTACAAGAAAAGGGACAGGGGCTTGGAATTTCTTTCCCACACTCCTTCCTTGAGTTTAAGAGAAAACCTTATTGTATTGTCCCACCTATTTGTGCTTGCAAGACTGAAACCGCTAGTTTTTCTTAATTTATAACTGCCATAGGTGTCAGAAAGAGGGAGCTGTGACCCAACCCTAAAGAAATATACTTTGTTTTGTGGGGAAGCCAGAGCTGCTGGGCTGTGCAGGAATGAAATTAGGGGGTACACTGATTTTGAGAACCAAAAGGAACCTCCAGCCCATCTTTCCAGGTACACAAGTCTTAACTTGTGGGTCTGGAATCAAGCTGTTGAGCTCTTAAATGTTCATTTTGCTTTTAGCACAGTAAAGGCTGGAGTCAGGGTTTCACCCGTGAGTTTTCCCTGTCCTCATCTGACTGCCTTTGCTCTTGAAAGTGGAAAGAATTAATCTTTTGAAAGCCAATGGTAATTAAACCCCAGCAAAACATTGTCTCACACCAGAAGAATGTTTAACAAGCATGGTAACGTGCTGTGAACCTTCTTGTAACAGAGATGTCTGTTTTCAGCTTCAGCTGTGGTCCTGGGGAGTTTTGTGGGACATTTCCTAGTTTCTCCTTTATTGTAAAGCCAAGTTGGGTTTTGAAATATGGCAATAATTCAAATTCATAATAATTTTGAGAATATTATTTTTTTTTTCATTTAGTGTTGACTTACAATCTTTAAAATCAATAAGATTTTGAAATTCAATGCTGCTCAGCAGTTTGGCTTAAAGAAATGGCTTTTGTAAATTTTTCTCCTTGCCATTATTAGAATTTTTCCTGACAAGTGCAACTTGTTAATATAAATCTCTTGTTTGACTTTTATACCGTGCTAGACCTTCTGACAGATTCATCAGAACCTGGTATCTTCATCATTAACAAAATGAATTATCCAGCTGAGTAATTTTTATTTGTCAGTGTGTGAATTGATAGGACCGTAACCCTTTGAAATCTACACCCCACCAATGGTTCACATTTCTATATGAAGTTCAAGCCAGTGCAGAAATGGGGCTTTTGGTCAGAAGGCAGTCCTCTTATCTCTGAAAGCTGCTCTGTGAATATTCTTGCAGGAGCATCCACACTGCCTTGGGTAAGCATCAGACACATTATCAGTAAACACGGAATTGCTGCCTGTCTCGAGAAACAGAGACAGATAGGTGAATTAAATAATTTCTATTTCTTGAGCTGAGTGATGAGTCTAATTAGCTACTCTTGGCTTCTGGATTTGGTTGGGATTTTTGTTTGCTTATTTTCTTTTGGTCTGCCTTGACTATGTTCATGGTTATGTCCTTATTACTTTGTACTTGTTAGTATTTTTTGTTCAGAAGACTCAACCTTCGCTAAAACAATACAGTGTCTTATTCTTTCATTTCCAGGATCCACTCAGGAGAACTATATACAGCTGTGAATTTCACCTTTTAAGCCACTTTGAAGCAGAAATTTCAACCTAAGTGTCTTGTTTGATCCTAAGTAAGAAATGGAGCATAGGACTCAGAAGCCCTTTACCTAGAGAAAGAATAGTTCATGGAATTCAGATTTTGGGGCAGATGTGATACAGCAGGGACTGTTCTAAGGACATACAAAGTAAAAAATACAACCTGCTAAAAGCTCAAAGTTTATACTGACTATGCACAGTGTCACAGAGACTAACAGAATGCGCTTATTCCCAGGACTGCCAAGGACCGTGCCTGTTAGTGACAATTTTTGCTGGGTGTTAATTTCCTTTCAGCTGGACCAATACTGAACACAATGCTCTGCTTTTAATTTTGACTGTGTGGTATTTCCACAATCAAAATCAGTCAAGACCTTTGGAAAAGAACTGATTTTCCATTACAAAAAAAAATGTTAATTTAAGTAAATTTAAAGGTCTCCAAACTTTTTCTAATTTTTAGGAAAGTCTTCTCAATATTGCGATTTGATGAAAATAGTCAATTTAGTCAAAGTAGCTTCTTCTAATGAAATCTGTTTCAGAGGAAAATTTGCCCTGTATTTCTGTAGCAATATCCTCAACGAGATCATTCTGCTTTCAAACCTCACTAGAAAAATCTTTCTAAAGAAACCAAGCCATCAGCTTCAGAGCTGCTGCTTTGTATTCTTTTTTTTCACCTTGTTTTTACACTATTTTTTCCAATGGTTTTTGACATGAAAAAAAAAAATCCTAATTTAAAATTGTTCTTAAAGATGATACACGAAAAGCGAGCTGGCTAGCACAGTCTCCTCTTCCTGTGGCATATTTGTCTATTGTTCAAATTCCAATTCAGAGAGCATTAAGAGGTAGTCAGTGGACAAATCTGAAAAAAAGTGTCTTTCTCAAATTAAATTTGCCTCTTGACACTGTAAAACCATGCAGGGTGTATTGTCTACTAAGCTCCAAGCCTTTCTGAGAAAAATGCATTCAGACATTCC
>NW_009927929.1:0-3165 GCF_000696875.1 Nestor notabilis | reverse complement strand
CAGCTGGCTTTTCGCTGCTCATGGCAGGGGTGTTGGAACTGGATGATCTTAAAGTCCTTTTGTGATTCTATCCAGCTTGGTTTACTGTTTGTGAGCTTAAGGATAAACTAAAGAAATCACTGTTATTGCCTTTTCAGAAGCAGTATTTTCAAATGTATTTACATTTCTCAAAAAATCTTTCTTAGGAATTCATGAAAAGAACATTGTCTCCAAGTTCCTGTATTAAAAATTATTTTCAAAGGCAAAACAGAAAGAATAGGAACACACATAAGGATGTGTAGCTATCCCATGCCTTTTAAACATTGTAAAAGATGGAATGTGACAAGTAACATCTCTTCATTCTGTATCACATCTAGAAACTATTGCACTTTGGCTCTCTTCAGCTATCTGCTGAGAAGACAGAAGAAATGCTGTGTTTTAATTGGCCTCAAGGCCTCTGGAAGATGTCCTCGGTTCACCTCACAGCGCAATGTGCTGTTACAATCAGACTTGAAGATAGTCTTAGCATACTCAGGTCAATATAACTGACCTGAAAAAAAGGAAATCTTTGCTGTTTTCCTGCTCTGGAGCAGAAGAATGGCTTTGGAGAGGTATTAATTTAAAGGGATGCTTTATACAAAGACTCTGGAGTGCTTTTTATCAAAGGCCTTTCCAAATGTGGTTGGATAAAAAAAGAAAATGAAGAGGATAAATAGGGAGGAAAGGACATCTCAGCAGCTGAATAGACTTCCAGTTGTGGCATTTCATAATCCAAAAACCCTTCAGAGAAGGGCCTTTCTATAAAGAAGAGATACTTTCCTTTCAGTATAGTAGGTGGTATGATCATGTGAGAAATAGCTCAAATAACAGTTAATTCTCTTCTCAGACATGCACTCAACAAGTCCATCCGCTTCAGTAGATCTACTACTATTTTTGTAGCTTGGCTTTCTGTGGAAGCAAACAATACACACCATACATTTCTTGCCCTCATTTGCTGAGGTGAGGAGAGGCAAAGTACTTCTAAAATGTGTGAAGACAGTATACTATCACTATATGTAACCTGCCATACTACCATGTGTGTATACATATCATATAAGGTCATAGAATCACAGAATCAGCTAGGTTGGAAAAGACCTTTAATTTATCAAGTCCAACTATTAACCTAGCTTTACCAACTCCACCACTAAACCCTTTCCCTAAGCACCACATCTACACATCTTTTAAATACCGTCAAGGATGGTCAATCAACCACTCGTCTGGGCAGCCTCTTTCAATGTTTGACAAACCTTTTGGTGAAGAAGCTTTTAATATATCCAATCTAAACCTCCCCTGGTGCAGCTTGAAGCTGTTTCTTTCCATCCTATTACTTGCTCTTTGGGAGAATAGACTGACACCCATCTCACTACACCCTTCTTTCAGATAGTTGTAGAGACCATTAAGGTCTCCCCTTGGCCTCCTTTTCTGCAGACTAAACAACTCCAGTTCCCTTAGCCGCTCCTTGTAAGACTTATTCCCTAGACCCTTCACCAGTTTCATTGTGCGCCAACACCTCAGTGTCTTTATTATAGTGATAATCACTTTCATAGTCCTGCTGGCCATGCTATTTCTGGTACAAGCCAGGATGCTGTTGTCCTTCTTGGCCACCTGGGCACACTGCTGGCTAATCTTCATCTGGCTCTCAAACAATACCCCCAGGCCCTTTTCCTTTGGGCAGCTTTCCAGTGACTCTTCCCCGAGCCTGTAGTGTTGTATGGGGTTGTTGTCGCCCAAGTGCAGTACCTGGCACTTTGTTGAATCTCATACAATTGGCCTCAGCCCATTGATGCAGCCTGTCCAGATCTCTCTGAAGATCCTCTATCAGATCACCACTCCTGCCAAACTTGGTGTCATCTGCAAACTTACTGAAGATGCACTTGATCCCTCATCTTGATCATTGATGAAGAGATTAAAGAGAACTGGCCTAAATACAGAGCCCTGGGCAACACCACTTTTGACTGTCCACCAACTGGATTTAACTCTATTCACCACGACCCTCTAAGCTCTGCCACCAAGCCAGTTTTTTCTCCAGTGAAGAGTACACCTGTCCAAATCACGAGCAGTCTGTTTCTCCAGGAGAATGCTGCGGGAAGCATAGCATTATATATATATACACCATGAATATACACCATAGCCACATTAGTAACATGCATACGTATATTTCCTATCCAACCTATCACCCCTGAGGTCTGCTAGCAGGCTGACTTTGTATCAAAGCAACCAGGCATGTAAGAGACATTGCATGTATGGTAGGCCAGCATTTAAAACTGAACTGCAACTCCTTTAGTTTCACCTCTTTATCTGTCAATCTTCACCCTCCCTAGGAAATTCAGGTGTAAACTTTACCAGTGATGAAAAACACCTGCATTCCTTTTTCAAATGACTCTTTAGCTTTTCATAGTCAGCTGCATTCAGATTGAACAAAATTTTCATTTACCTTGTAATACTGCTTTTTTGTCCTAAGGTCAAGCTGTAAAATGTTGCAATAATGAACTAGCTTTGTGATGATAAAAAATATTAGAAATCAATTAATCTTACAATTTATTTAACTGTGTATTTATCTAAATACAGAAGTATACGTATGTACATATATCTTCTCACTATGAACGCCATAGGTTAAGGAGTGTCTGGACAACACTTTTAGCCACATGGTTTAATTTTGGATATTCCTGCAGGGATTTGGACTCGATGATCCTTATGGTCCTTTCGAACTTGAGATATTCTATGATTCTATATCTGCTTGTTATACTCACCAATTAAAAAAACTTTCATTTCACTATTATTCTTTCATTGTGACAGACCCTCCAATGTGGGTCACTACCTAGGTCTCTGGGGCTGGTTTTCTATGCACACTTCATACTTCACTCCTTTGTAGAGCTTATCAAGCTGTTTGTCCTGAATAAAGAGACCTGAATAGTATGTCACCTGTTAAGGTCACTAGCAACAGTGTTCTACTGAGCTGTATTCTAAGGCTTATTTTCATGCCCTTCTGCAGGAAAATAAGCTGTTCACAAATGGGGTATATCTTATTACAGGATAGAGAGCCTTTTGAGGGAGAAAGGTTCTGATCTGAACTTGTAAAGGGCCAGGCAAGAAATTTACTCTCATGTTTGGCCTGTTGCTTTCAGGAATATACAATAATCATAGAAT